>NC_061866.1:31772523-31950550 GCF_907164915.1 Impatiens glandulifera
AATTTAAAGATAATTTTTATAACAATAACTAACCCATATAAAATCTGAACTTAATGTCTACTCTCAAGGATGTATTATGAATCTTAACAAAATCTTACTTATGTGTTGATTGATTTTATATGAATTGATGATTCATGTAAATCTTAATGTTAGCTAGTAAGTTTTTTTTTTTAAAGATTTTGTTCAGTGGCGAGGGTGCCCTATATTCTCAATTGACTATTTTATAAAGTTATTTTACTATTATTAATATTGAAACTAACATCATCTTGCATTTACAAATTAAGTCTGACATTAATGTTTTTTTATTTATCTTTTTATAAAAAATATTCTTATTACTCAAGTTACCTTAATAAATTAACTATTATATAAAATTATAAATAATTTTAAATTTTATATTTATTTCTCATTAATAATAATTAAACAGGAAAAATAATTGTAAAATGTCATAACTCAGTAAAAACAATATTATAAACAAGAAATAATTGACACATAAAATATTAGGTAATTTATATTCACAAAGTTTTGTGGTGAGAGTTTTATTATTCTATACTAAAACCGGTTCTATCACTTTTTTTTTATTATATTCTATTCCACAATTTAACAAACCTTAACTTAAATAAAATATATTTTTATCAAATACATTTTTTATTACTATTCAAACATGAAAAATATATATTTAAAAAAAATAAATGGACAACGAATTAAGTATGTAGTCCACTAGGCTAGAAGAGAATATATATATTAATATAAACCACTTTAAATTTTTATTGCTCCATCTTCTATTTTTATTTTAGTTTGTCGGATTAGGGTTATTTGAATAACCGATTATTTAAATGATTGGTGATAATTTTGAGATAGGAATATTTTTGGTAAAAAGATTTAAAATGTATTAATATATAATGATAAAATAAAAATTCTGTGTCCAAAATGCAGGAGGCAAGAGAGACGGGTGCTCTCCAAGCTGCCAAGAATAAGCTGGAGAAGCAAGTAGAAGACCTAACATGGCGGTTACAGCTAGAGAAGCGCATGAGAGTAAGTACATTTATGTATACATGAAGCCAATTCAAGTACATTATGTATACATGAAGCCAATTCTTATATTCCTCAAAACTTGGATGTATTTTGTTTTAAGTGGCACCCTGCTGATGTTGTCTTTCCCTATTGCAGTTTATGATGTATGATGTAATTGTGAGTTGGCTTTATCACTTTATGTGATGGCCATAAAATTTATTGTAGGGATAATGGATTCAAACTAATGGAATAGGAAAAAAAATGTAACTAGTAACAAAGAAAAACATGGAGCTATTGAACCTTTTTGGAAAGTGGCATTACCCCAAAGTTTGGCAATATTTCAATCCCATTGGAAAATTGCCAAAGTTTCTAATTGAAAAGTGTAAAGTTGTATTTTAAACTGGATCTCATGCTAGATCATTGGTGTGTATTTAAAATATTTCAGCTTCTTGTCAAATGTAGTTTTGTCTGGATTAAAATCTAGATGAAAAAACAAGTAACGAAATAGGCTGATGTTTGAAGACTAACCAGTTGGGCAACAATAGAGAAGGCCTTTATGTGATTTTATTCTGTCAAATTAACTTCTCTTTACATGATTTTACAATAATACCTTTCTCAAAAACGGTGGCTATTTTGGTCAGGTAAACTATATCATTTCATCTTTAACCGTAGTGACAGACATTTGTGTGTTATAATCGAACTGGGGGAGTTAATTGTATCATGTTGAGCTAATTTGTCTGGAAGCTGTTTAATACATTCATAATATTTAATACTGCTAATAATTCTCTCAACCCTTTTGCTCAATGAAATATATTAATGCTGTAGGGGAATATATATTCATATTGTGTACTGTGCTCTTGAAGTTTATGAAGGAACTGTATAAAATAAATCTGAAAATGAGGTTCACTAGTTTTTGACACATTGGGGATAAAGCTCATTATAATACTATAATTATTATTATGACAGATTATCTTGTAAATTGACCGTCCTTGAGTACTCTTCGGCTCCCTTTTGATAAAAGTTTTGTGGGATAGTAGTAGGGTAACGGTTAGTAGTTATTAGTCCCTTAGCTTTATAATATTAGTTAATATTACCCTCCAAAGTTGTTAGGAGTTGTTAGATGTTAGAATAGGTGTAACCCTATGGTTATAAATAGGGTGGTCAGCTGAAGAAAGAGTGTACACTCTTCTCCATGCTTCTCTCATCTAAGGGATTAGGCCATTTCATTCTCATCTCCTTCTTTGAATCTACTCCTCTCTACTACAAAACTCTAACCTAAACCTAAGAAAATGTAACAGGATGCTTCATTGCACTTATTATAGCTCTATAATTTTGTTTAGTAAAAGTGGCTTCCCTCAGTTCAAACTACCTTGCTTAGATTTATGTTGAATTAACTGTTAGTGTGTGTCCACATTTTCATTGAATGTTTTGTCTTAACTAGGCTGACATAGAAGAAGCTAAAACACAAGAAAGTGTGAAACTGCAATCTGCTTTGGAAGATATGCAACTTAAATTCAAAGAAACTAGAGAATTGCTCATGAAGGAACGTGACATGGCAAAAAATGTAATAGAGCAAGTCCCAGTCATTCAGGAGGTTCTTGTAATCGATCATGCAGCAATGGACAAATTGGCTTCTGAGAATGAGAAACTCAATGTATGCATTCATATTATTCGAAAACACTTTTTTAAGTATGTTTCTGTATCTTGATAAACAAAAATTAAATTTTGGATCAGTCTCTGACTAAGTTTAGTTTCCAAAATGTTATTATCCATATTCAAAAACAGAAATAAAAAGTGTTTCCAAACGGGGCAAGAACATTTCTTAAAGTGATTCAACCTTTTTATCATCTTTAACAAAAAATATCTTTGTTTGCAGGCTCTTGTTAGTTCTTTGGAACAGAAAATCGGTGAAACTGAGAAAAAATATGAAGAGGCAAACAAACTTAGTGAGGAGAGACTGAAGCAGGCTTTGGATGCTGAAACAAAGATAATTCAGCTGAAGACTTCTATGCAGAGGTTCTTCAATGCTTCTAACAAAATTAAAATTATTAAATGTATTAAATTTTATGTTACATAATTTGATGGGTACATACCATTTTTCCTTTCTTGAACTTGCAGCCTTCAAGAAAAGATTTCTGACATGGAATCTGATAAAGAAATTCTCCTGCATGAAGTCTTGGTAGATACACCTGATGAGAGGGAACCACGAACGCTCCTTTCTATGGTAATTATGTTGTTTCTCAATGATATGTTGCTCCGTTACCTATTTCTTTAACCATTTTTATGGTTCCTGAATGAACTTTATACAGATTTCAGAGAATGGTCATGCAACTGACGACATAGAGGTTAGGGTCAATGAGAATACATTTCTAACTATATGATCACATGCTGAAAGTGTGACATTTTCCACAGGAACTTCATTTAACACCTTGTAAAAAGTTAGAAACAGAAACTGAGAGCAATTTCAGTAGATCCATTGTTGATAGGAAACATGTATGTAACTATTAGATCTTCCCCCCTCCTTTTCATTTATTCAGATGCAGTTGTTGTGTTCAATTCTCTAGTTTTTGTTGCAGGAGAATGTTGATTCTCTTATCAACTGTGTCATAAAGAATGTAGGCTTTAGTGAGGGAAAGCCTGTTGGTGCATTTACCATATACAAATGTCTTCTCCACTGGAAGTCTCTTGAGGCTGAAAAGACAAGTGTGTTTGATCGTCTCATTCAAATGATTGGATCTGCTATTGAGGTAATTGATTTCTTTCTTCATATTTGTGCTGGGCCTTTCAATTTTATTAACTGTAATTCAGTTCTTACCATAAGGATATGGCATGTATTTTTCCTACATGAAATAAGGAATGACTTAGCTTATGAGTAAAATGCAGACAATAATACCAACTGTAAATCCAAGTTTGAACTTCTTCGGATCAACTGAAAAGTACTTAACTGACTGTATTAATTTTAATTTAGCAATTGATTTTTATTTTCCCAAAATCTTTGTTCCCCATTTATTAAACGTTAACCGTTGAATCAAGTTGCATTTCCTTTGTTATGTTTTGATGTTTTTCTAAAAATTATCCTGAAGTTTGCTAGTAATGGGCTAACCTACAAGCATTCCTTTTTTATTTAAATGGTTCGAGTGTGAAGACTCGAACCCATGACCTTGAGTACATTAGTTTCTGCGCTCTACCGTTGAGTTATGAATCTGCACAACCTACCAGCATTCTTAAATTGAGTTGAATCAACATAGATCTTTTGGTTAGATATTATCTGAAACACCTTTCTTATATAGACCTCATATGGTATTATTCTGCTTGTTTCCATTGGCCCTTATGTTTTATATGTTTAATTACTTATTGTAGAAGAATAGTCGAATATTAAAATTATCTGGATAATAAGTCATGGGATAATTGTAGATTATTCACAACTATCTGTTTTATTTGTAATTTACTTGTATATAATTATTCAAGACAGAAGGTTCATTTAGCTCAGTTGGTAGAGCGCAAGTTGGTAGAGCGCAAGGCTCATGACCACAAGGTTGTGGGTTCAAGCTTCCATATGACCATTTGACAAAAAATAATAATTATTCAAGATAATTATCCCTTATTTCTAGGATTCTGCATCTATCCTAGGAATCACATGCATTGTGTATTTTAGAAAGTAGATGAACATTCCTTGCAAAGGTTGATCCATCTTACAAGGAATGGAGAACTGATAACCATATTGTCATGCATAGTTAATCAATTCCATGAAAAATGATATAGGACAAGACTTTCTCTTATATGGAAACTACATAAAAGATTTGAGATGCAACCAATGCACTTGCCAGGACACGGTTTGAAGAACTAAGTTGCAAAGTAGGAATGCATAAGTTGCAAGCGTAGAAGATATTCGAATATTGAAAGTGTTCTTAATAGGAATCGAACCTGATATCTTTAGTCTCAAGTCCCCTTAAGCTCTGCCATGGTGAGTTTATTCACAATTGGGTTTATAGTTATATGCAATTTAGTTGTCGATAACTATTCAAGATAATTATCCCTTATTTCTAAGACCTTGCCTTTATCCTAAGAATCACAACTGTTGTGTATGTAAGGGAATGACCCTTTGAAATAATACTCTCAATTCTATCTTCAAGTTCAACAGTTGGTCATTTGGATATTGTGTAGTAGTAAAGAGGAATGCTTTAATTTCCTCAACTATGTAACCGTCACTTTTGCATGTCAAATTTAAGAAATCTTAAAATACTATTTGTCGTCTCATTGCAGAATCAGGATGATAATGATCTCATGGCATATTGGCTGTCAAATACTTCAACGTTGTTGTTCTTGCTCCAGAAGAGCTTAAATTCTGGTGGTGCAACCCCACATAAGAAGCCACCAAATCCGACATCACTTTTTGGAAGAATGACTATGGTATTTTCATATGCTTTAAGTCAATTCATAACATTTCTCGATTGGTAATATCTTTTCTTCTGGATTTTTAGGGGTTCCGCTCGTCTCCTCAATTGGCAAATCTTGCATCCATAGTACGTCGAGTGGAAGCTAAATACCCAGCTTTTCTCTTCGAGCAACAGCTTATAGCATATGTGGAGAAAACATATGGCATCATTCGAGACAACTTGAAGAAGGAACTGGCCTCACTGCTTTCCTTGTGTGTTCAGGTATGTCTAACTATATAATATATTCTTCTTTTAAACATTCTATTATTTTTTGAAGAAAATAATACAAATTTCCTTTTTATTTTCAACAATCTTCTAAATTTGCATAGGCTCCAAAAACAGCAAAAGGAAATTTGTTAAAATTGGGAAGGCCTTCTGTTAAAGCATCAAATCATTGGCAGACTGTTATCGAGAGTCTCAACAAAATTCTCAGTGTGTTAAAAGAGAACTCGGTAAGTAGCTAGGAAGTGCATAATCATTTTTATCCTACACTTTTGATTAAAAGAAATATATATGTCTGAAATGATTATCTTTGTCTCTGTTTCAGGTTCCTCCAGTCCTTATCCAAAAGATCTTTACACAGGCTTTCTCATTTATAAATGTTCAACTTTTTAACAGGTATAATATTGCCTCACTTGTTCCTCTTACTGAGTAAACTTTATTTTAAACATTTTTGGGTCTTTGCTGATTTTCTGTTTAACATGTAATGCTTCAGCCTTCTTTTGCGTCGAGAGTGTTGTACTTTTGACAATGGGGAATATGTGAAAGCTGGGTTGGCTGAGTTAGAGCTATGGTGCTTCCAGGAAAAAGAAGAGGTAATTTTGTCTCCTTACTGATTCTGAATGAAACCTTAAGGTTTGTTGGTTATAATACCAAACACAGCAGTTTTCATAAAAAAGCCATAGCGAGCCTTTGAATTGTGCAACTGTTTTGATATAAATCTTCTTAAACTAAAATCTAAAACATAACCAAACACAGCTTAATAAGTTTTCATAAAAAAACTTAGTGAGCCTTTGAATTGTGCAACTGTTTTGAATAAATCTTCTTAAACTACAATCTAAAACATACTAGCTCTTAAATTCTCTGGATAAGTTTCCGAAATGATTTCTTCCCAAAGAAAACCAATGTTTAACAAGTCTTTGGTGTGTAGTATTTCTGCTCTGCTTGGGACGAACTCAAGCATATAAGACAATCCGTTGGATTCTTGGTAAGTTTTGATGTTCTATTCTCGATTCATGGTTCTTCCATATGTTAATTTGTGTTTATTGGATTGTTTGCGCTTGCAGGTCATACATCAGAAATATAGGATTTCGTACGACGAAATTACCAATGACCTTTGCCCTGTAAGTCTCGTCTCTCCCCCCTCCCTCCCTCCGAATGAATGAGAATTTTTTATCCCTTTTCTGTTTTCTAGATTTTGAGTGTCCAGCAGCTGTACCGGATTTGTACTTTGTACTGGGACGACAATTACAACACTAGAAGTGTATCTCAACCTGTATGTGGTTCTTTTTCTTCACAATGTAGCTGGTTTTGAAATAAAATTCTTAAAATATTTTTTTTTTTTGTTTCCATGGAAAACAGGTGATTTCGAGTATGAGAATATTAATGACAGAAGATTCAAACGATGCTGAAAGTAATTCCTTTTTGTTGGACGACAACTCCAGGTGAGATTAGAAGAATCTCTTCTCTTTAGCATTTCAAAGAAAGTGAACTTATTTCTTTTGTGGAAGAATTGAATTGTTCGTGTGCCAAAATGCAGCATTCCCTTCTCGGCTGATGATCTGTCCACTTCGTTGAAAGAACAAGATTTCTCGGAAATGAGACCTGCAGCCGAGCTTCTTGAGAATCCGGCCTTCCAATTTTTAGAGGAATGAGGCGGAGGAAAATTCAAGCAATGCTTTGATTCGAGATTAAAAAGATGCTTTAATATATAGTGTAAATCGCAACTGAGTATTGGCATATCGAGTCTTTTGCGCTATGCCCCCGGGCCAAGTGTAAATTCAACATTTATTTTGTTTAATAGAGGTAGCAGTAGGGTTTCCCAGTTGATGTATTCTTTTGTTCTTTTTCTTAAGGTTATTTGTGATTTTTTAATCTCTTTTTCTTTCTGAATTTAGAAGAAAGGCTGAGTACGGATAAGTGAATCAAATTACTTGTGGAAGCAATAAGTTGTGACCTCAAATAGCTTTTAATATTCTTAGTCTTTCTGTAAATATGTAGATTGAGCTTCAATGCTTGATTATGAAAATTTATTATTTTTTTAAGCTATCTATTTCATTTCTTTCTCATGTGAATGTAAATCAATGCAAGCAGCATGATTCTCTATTAAGAATGAGAGCTCCTTAAGCATTAGAAAAGTTCACGCCTTGTTCTTTCTCGAATTACAATGAAACCATGGTTGGTTTTGAAAACGCTTAACAAGTGGGCTGATTTTCATTTGGTTTTAACAAGTAGTCACCAAGGGAAAACCTAAATCTTCTGAAAAAGTGCAGAAATTTCAAATTTGAGACTTTATTTTTTAAAGGATAAAATCGTAGTTGATTTTGCACCTGTAGTTGGTCATCTAGTTTTATGGTTTCCCAATGTAATCTTGTTTGGCGTTCACTTTCCCAAACTAACCTAGTTTGTTAATTCATTCCCAAACTAACCTAGTTTACTATTCAAATTCAAGTTTTTTATTTATTTATTCTTTTTACATTTAAAATTCATTATATTATAAACTAAATTATTTATATTTTGATATATAATTTAAATTATTATTTATATAAATTAAATTATTTATATTTTGATATATATTTTAAATTATTATTTTTATAAATTTAATTATTTATATTTTGATATATAATTTAAATTTGATTATTTTTTATAAATTTAATTATTTATATTTTAATATATATATATATATATATTTACATTTCAATTATTATTTATATAGTATAATAAATATTCCTTTTAACATTCTAATAAATAATTGATAAATACTAATAAATTTAAAATATTATAACTATAATAATATAATAATTATATATTCATAAAAACCGTTTTTAAATTTATCAATTATTTATTAAATATAATAATATTTTTAATTAATATTTTAACCCTAGAAATACAAATATGGTAATCTTGTTATTATATTTAATAAATAATTGATAAATTTAAAAACGTAATATTAATTATTATATTGTTATGGTTAAAATATTTTAAATTTATTAGTATTCATCAATTATTTATTAAAATTATTTAATATTTATTACACTATATAAATAATAATTGAAATGTAAATATATATATATATATTAAAATATAAATAATTAAATTTATAAAAAATAATTAAATTTAAATTATAGATCAAAATATAAATAATTTAAATTATAAAAACAATAATTTAAAATATATATCAAAATATAAATAATTTAATTTATATAAATAATTAATTTAAAATATATATCAAAATATAAACTTCATATATAATAAATTTTAAATGTAAAATAAATAAATAAAATTGAGTTCGAATAGTAAACTAGGTTAGTTTGAGAATGAATGAACAAACTAGGTTAGTTTGGGAAAGTGAACGCCAAACAAGGTTGCTTTGAGAAACTGTTCAGTTTTATGACCATATGGTGTAAAAATGGCAATGTCCATATGGTATAAAAATGGCAATGTTCATAAAGTTTCCTCTAAATGGTCATGTTTTGCACCACTTTAGGAATGCATCTTTGCAAGATAGATCAACAAGACAAGAATTGTCCTTATTAATCAATTAAATAGGTGTCAATTACATTAAGCAATTATGTAAAAGTTAATATTTAACTCAAAGTACCAGAAAACATGATACCCTCCCCTGGATGGGTCAGGGATGGATAATTCAAGTTGGGTTAGGGATATGTAGTAAAAATGAAATAGGCGTCGGTTCAGAAAAGGGCAGCGGTTAATAGGGATGTAAATGAGTCAAGTTACTCGCGAGTCGCTCAGTCAAAGTTTTACTTGAACTTGACTTTGACCAAGTTCAAGCTCATATAATACTTCTTCGATGGCTTGTCGAGTTTTTTCGAGCATAATATTAAATAGTATATTTTTTTATTTATTTTAATATTAAAACCTAAATTCTAAAACAAATATTTTTTATTCACTCTCTCGGTTCAAAGTTCATATGTCACATTATTATATCATATTACCCAAAAAAATTCAAAATTCAAAACCCTAATTCCCTAATTTGTCTTCATTTAAATATATTATACTATTGTTATAATATATTTTAATAATTATATTATATATTTTTATCGTATTATTTCATTTTTATAATTTCTCTCACTTATTGAGAAACATTTTTAATTTTCACAAATTTTCTCACTTATTCACAAATATTCTTCCTTCTTCACTATTTCTCTCACTTATTCACAAACAATCTTCCCTCTTCCGTGATTTCATTTTATTTAATTCGAGAATCAGTAAATTCGAGTTACTCAACTATTCTATCGTCGAATAGGTATGTAAGTTTGATATTTTCATTTTGAAAATAAATTTTGGTTTGAGAATACTCATTAGCTTAGGAATCCTAAATTACTTATATATACAGGCTCAAGCCCATTAATAATTAAATAAGCTCTAACTGCAAAAAAGACAATAAAACTAACAACTTTTAATTTGCTAACAATCAATGCTTAGACTCACATTCTTCCTTGTAAGCTTGATTTGGTTCGAGATTCTTCATGCCGAGCATCTCTTGCATCTCCGTGTATTTGACTTTTGCTAGTGCATTGGTGAGAATGTTTGTACGCTACTCTTTGGTTCTTACAAACTCTACAACAATCTGTCGGTTCTCGACGCATTCACGAATGAAATAGTACCGAATGTTGATGTGTTTGATGCGTCCATGAAACATCGGATTCTTCATTAATATTATTGCGGACTTGTTGTCGACATAGAGGGTTACCAGCCTCGGCTTGCATCAATAAGTTTCCCAGCCAAAGTCCTTAACACGACGCTATAGTAGCTGCCATAAACTTTGTCTCACATGAAGATAAAGAAACAATTTATTGCTTCTGAGATTGCCATGTGATCAGATTCATGTTAAGAGAAAATACCATCCCTCTGGTGCTTTTTATGTCGTCTGTGTCACTAGCTAGGTCGTTGTTAGTAAAACCAACGAGTTCTTCAACTTCTCGTCCTCTTCTTAACTGAATCATATAGCTCGTTGTTCCCTTCAAGTAATGAAGAATGTGTTTTACTGTCTATTGGGGTAGAGTGGTAGGTTGCTCCATGTATCGACTCATTATGCCAAATGCATAAGAGATATCGGGTCAAGTGTAAGTCAAGTACCTGAGACACCCGATGATACGCCTATACTCTTTCGGATCAACTAAGATTTCTTTCACATCCTTTCTGAGTTGCATCTTTGCTTCCATCAGATACTTATTTGAGTTACAATCCTCCATTGCAAACTGTTTCAACACCTTCTTTGCATAAGCTACCTACTTCACCTCGATGTTATCTTTCTTTTAGTCCACCTCGATACCAAGATAGTACAAAACTAGACCGAGATCACTCATCTCAAACTTCATCATCTGTTTTTTGAACTCCTCAACATCCTTGATACTTGATCCTATCACGATCAAGTCGTCGACATATACACCAACAATGAGTAGTCCTTCTCCATGATTTCTCGTGTACACAGTCTGCTCTTGAGAAAATTTCACGAATCTGAGATTCATCATTCTCTTGTTGAGGCAAGTGTTCCACGTCCTTGGTGTTTGACATAGTCCTTAAAGAGCTTTGTATAACTTGTACACCTTGTGCTCTTCAGTTTTTATGACGAAGACTTCAGGTTGAGCGACTTAGACTTCTTCTCCGATGTCACCATTGAGAAATGTTGATTTCACATCCCAAGTGGTGCATCTCCCATCCACGGTGAGCTGCGATGGCAAGAATAAGCTTGACTGTGTCAAGTTTCGCCATCAGTGCAAAGGACTCCTCAATGTCAACGCCTTGCTTCTCCACATAGCCTTTCGCTACCAATCTCGCTTTGTACTTGAGGATGTTTCCTTCGCTATCTCTTTTCAACTTGAAAAGTCCACTTTAACCCGATGGTCTTGTGACCGAGTGGTAAGTAGGTGAGATCACAAGTCTTGTTCTTCCTAATAGACTCGAGCTCTTTATTCATGGACTCATACCATAACTCTTTGGTTACCGCTTCATGATATGTTGTTGGTTCGTCGATGGTGAGCAACAACAATTCATCATTATCCATCTCTACTAGTGTTACCTCCACATAAACATCTCGTAGGATTCTGAACTCCACGTAATTTTGTACGCGCTCGTTGTTGTCGTTGCACCACTCCCACTTCTTCTCCTCTTCGAACACGTCATCTCTCCTCACACGAATTTTCCCTCTAGCTGGATTAGGTAACCTGTGCGCCTTGCTTCCGTCTTCGAACTTCATATTTTCGGTGATTTTCTCATCGAGTTCATTTAGCTTCTATAGATAGCCCATCATATGTGTTGAGTCAAATAAAATGAACTTAGGAAATAAGTTTATTTAAATCAATATTGTTCTAAATATGAGCTGACATTATTTTGATGATGTGCGGATTAATTAAAATAAAACTTAGTTATGCACAAGCAAAGCTGAAAAGCTTAATTTAATGTTGCAAACGAATAAGACTAAACTGTGAAACTGTCTTTATGCAGGTACATCTCAAGGAAATGTAACCAGACATTTTGGTCGATAGACAACGCCTAACCTCTACAGACGTGGTTTGAAGTAGGCGCCTTTAGACGTCTTGCTACTTTAGACGAAGTCTGAAGTACGCGAGTAGACGTCGTCTAACTTCTTTAGAAGTGGTCTAAGGAGTATGCGCATAGACGTTGTCTAAGCTTCTTAGACGCGGTCTGAAGACGAAGCACGGTTAAACGTCGTCTAAAGCCTCTTAGACACGGTCTGAAGAGGAAGTGCAGTTAGACGTCATCTAAAGCCTCTTAGAAGCGGCCTGAAGAGGAAGCGCAGTTAGACGTCGTCTAAGCTTCTTAGACGTGGTCTGAAGAGGAAGCGTAGTTAGACGTCGTTTAAGCTTCTTAGACGTGGTCTGAAGTGGAAGCACAGTTACACGTCATCTAAAGCCTCTTAGACGCGGTCTGAAGAAGAAGCGTAGTTATACGTCGTCTAAAGCCTCTTAGACGCGGTCTGAAGAGGAAGCGCAGTTAGACGTTGTCTAACCTTCTTAGACGCGGTCTGAAGAAGAAGCGTAGTTAGATGTCGTCTAACCTTTTAGACGCGGTCTGAAGAAGAAACGTAGTTAGACGTTGTCTAACCTTCTTAGACGCGGTCTGAAGAAGGAGTGCGAGAAGACGTCGTCTAACTTGATCAGACGTCCAAAGGAGCGTCTAACTACGTACTCACTCAACTCATCTGTAATTACCGTCTTCAACAGTCTAACAACAACTAATGAACAACTGCCACGTACTCCAATATTCAAATTGCCCATGATGCGTTGTACGTTCCAGTACAACAATATATCAGAGGATATTCGGCGCACTACTTGTCTGGTACGGCCATGATCCCAATGCTTAGTCTGATGTACCTTTGTACTATTGGCGGCCGAACAACAAAAGGAGGACACGTGTCCTTAAAGAAGTTTTGACCATTGGTGCTCTTCAAGTATAAATAGAAGTTCAAGGACAACGGACGAACCACTTCGCTTCACACACACACACTACTTCTTAAGCTCTCTCTCTTTGATTATCCAATCTCTCAAGCTCAAGCACAAAATTACTCATTGTGTGATTACTCTGTAATTAGTATATTGTCTTTTATGTGTGAAATCTAAGTGTTGTAAGTTGAACAGAGGGTGTTCTGTTCAACATAGAGTTAACTAGAAGTTCAAAAGCAGACAGTTGTTAAGACATGTGGTTTTTGACTAGGTTTGTGTTGTGTGTTCTATACTGATTAAAGTCTTCTAGTGAATATCCTTCTGTTGAGGATGAATGGATGACGTAGGAGTTTTATCTCTAAACATCCATAAAACTCCCCATGTTATTTACTTTCTGCCATTGTCATTCATTCATCTGAAGCTTCAAATCCAATAAACGGTTCTGCACTTGAACTTATTAAAGAGTTTATGAAGATTTATGAAGAATAAAAACATATTTTAACTTCTAATAGAGTTAAAATTGAATTAAAGTGTATAAGTTGTTAACAATAGTCAGACCTTCATCTCTATTGTCAACACTGATCCTAACAAGTGGTATCAGAGCCTCGTTTTCTATTCTCAAGCATCATCAGATCCAAAATCATGTTTATGGCTGCCATCAACAAGGTTCCTATGTTCTGTAAGGAAAACTACAACGGATGGAAAGTGAGAGTGCAAACTCATTTATCTGCCATAGATGATGACATATGGTTTGTCATCACCGATGGACCGATAAAGATTGAGAAGCCAAGATGTGAATGGATCAGTGAAGATAAGAGGAAGAACAACATCGATAACATGGAAAAAGACATCCTCTACAAGACATTGGATGATAACATGTTCAATAAGATCTGCCCCACTGTTAAAGAAATTTGGAGAAGCTGACTCAATTGTGTGAGGGAAATGAGCAAACCAAAGAAAACAAACTCATGGTTGCCACATATAGGGTTACCAGCCTCGGCTTGCATCCGAGCACCTCTCTCAATAAGTTTCTCAGCCAAAGTCCTTGACACGACTCTACAGTAGCTTCCATAAACTCTTCCTCACATGAAGATAAAGCAACAGTTCACTACTTCTAAGATTTCCATGTGATCAGATTCATGTTAAGAGAAAATACCATCCCTCTAGTACTTTTTATGTCATGTATTTTTTGAACTCCTCAACATCCTTGATACTTGATCCTATCACGATCAAGTCGTCGACATATACACCAACAATGAGCAGTCCTTCTCCGTGATTTCTCGTACACAGTCTGCTCTTGAGAAAATTTCACGAATATGAGATTCATCATTCTCTTGTTGAGGCAAGTGATCCACGTCCTTGGTGTTTGACATAGTCCTTAAAGAGATTTGTATAACTTGTACACCTTGTGCTCTTCATTTTTTATGACGAAGACTTTAGGTTGAGCGACTTAGACTTCTTCTTCGATGTCACCATTGAGAAATGTTGATTTTACATCCAAGTGGTGCACCTTCCATCCACGGTGAGCTACGATGGCAAGAATTAACTTGGTTGTGTCAAGTTTCGCCATTAGTGCAAAGGACTCCTCAAGGTCAACGCCTTGCTTCTACACATAGCCTTTCGTTACCAATCTCGTTTTGTGCTTGAGGATGTTTCCTTCTTTATCTTTTTCAACTTGAAAAGCCCACTTTAACCCGATGGTCTTGTGACCGGGTGGTAAGTTGGTGAGCTCCCATTTCTTGTTCTTCCTGATGGACTCGAGCTCTTTATTCATGGCCTCATACTACGACTCTTTGGATACCGCTTCATGATATGTTGTTGGCTCATCGATTGTGAGCAACAATAATTCATCACGATCAATCTCTACTAGTGCTACCTTCACATAAACATCTCGTAGGATTCTGAACTCCACATAATTTTGTACGAGCTCGTTGTTGTCGTTGCACCACTCCCACTTCTTCTCCTCTTCGAACACGTCATCTCTTCTCACACGAATTTTCTCTCTAGATAGATCAGGAAACATGTGCGCCTTCCTTCTGTCTTCGAACTTCACATTTTCGGTGATTTTCACATCGAGTTCATTTAGCTTCTATCGATAGCCCGTCATATGTATTGAGACAATTAAAATGAACTTAGGAAATAAGTTTATTTAAATCAACCATTGTTCTAAATATGAGTCGACATTTTTTTATGATGTGCGGTTTAATTAAAATAAAACTTAGTTATGCATAACCAAAGCTAAAAAGGAGGTGCACTACCTATCTAGTACACCACGATCCCAATGCTTAGTCTGATGTACCTTTGTACTATTGGCGGTCGTCTAATAAAAGGAGGACATGTGTCCTCAAAGAAGTTTCGACCATTGGTGCTCTTCAAGTATAAATAGAAGCTCAAGGACAACGGACGAACCACTTCACTTCACACACACTGCTGCTTACGCTCTCTCTCTCTCTTTGATTATCCAATCTCTCAAGTTCAAGCACAAAATTACTCACTGTGTGATTACTCTGTAATTAGTATACTATCTTTTTTTTTATGAAAGCTCAGTGTTGTAAGTTGAACAGATGGTGTTTTGTTCAATAGAGAGTTAGCTAGAAGTTCAGAAGCAGGTAGTTATTTAAGTTTCGTGGTTTATGACTAGGTTTGTGTAGTGTGTTCTATATCGATCAAAGTCTTCTAGTGAATATTCTTTCTGTTGAGGAAGAAGGGGTGACATAGGAGTTTTATCTCCGAACATCCATAAAACTCTCTATGTTCTTTACATTCTGCCATTGTCATTCAGTCATCTAAAACTTCAAATCCAACAAACAGTTCTGTACTTGAACTTGTTCAAGAGTTTGTGAAGATTTGTGTAGAATAAAAATAGATTGTAACTTCTAACAGAGTTAAAATCGAATTAAAGTGTATAAGTTGTTAACAATAGTTAGACCTCCATCTCTATTGTCAACACTGATTCTAACAATATGATTGCTTACTCCATTGTCAAGGTACCACACATCGGTGTGATTACACTCATCGTCACTTGCGAGGAGTTTCTCCATGACTTTATCTTCATTAAGAAACACCACCTTTGGTTCCTCTTTGGACGGTTCTTGCACGAACTCTTCAAGGTTTGTCTCCTTGTCTCCGGAAAAAGCGTTCGTCACTTCCTTAGCAAACATTAATGATGGCTCCTCGTCATGGGAGCTAGTGAGGTTTGCCTCATCGTCGAGCCTTTTGTTAAGGAACTTGGACGCGTAGTGCCCATACTTTTGACAAGTGTAACACTTCACAATGTTATTGTCTTTTCGGGGTTTGGTGTCTTATTATTGAGATGAGCTTTCTCCACGACCTCGACCTTGTCCTCCATGAACTCGGTTATCTCCACCGTTGTCGCTACGACATAACAATCTAGAAGAAAAATTGGCTTCTCCATTTTTCTTCATTCGTGACATCCATTCATCATGGGCGAGCAATAAATGATCCTCCTCTTGGTCTCCGTAGCTATAAAGTCTCTCCTCGTGGACTTTGAGACGATCGACGATCTCCTCGACAGTCATATTCTTGAGGTCACCAAATTGCTCGATCGCGGTAACGATTTGCATGTATTTTTGTGTTACAGCTCTAAGGAACTTCATGACGATTGAGATCTCCTCTACCTTTAATCCTACCGAGCAGATACCAGTCACGATGGATGTCAGTTTTATGGAGAAATCATCCACTTATTCCCCGTTCTTCATGCGAATCGCCTAGAAGTGTGTCTTCAAGGTTTTCACTTTTGCCTTCTTGACTCTCTTCACTCCAACATGCATCGTCTTTAGCGTCTCCCACGTTAGCTTGGTAGAATCCTTCTCTTCCACCATGATAAGGAGATCCTTGGGGAGCGCTTGATAAATGGCAGTGAGAGCCATTCTATCATTTTATTCGTCGACTTTATCGAGCATCACAGTTTCCCACATTCATTGTGCTTGTAAGTTTACCCGCATCTTCAACGCCCACACCGAGTAGCTACTCTTCATGAGTAACGGATAGGAGAGTGTCACATTCCTTTCACTTTCGATCTTCATTGTCGCCGCATCTCTAGTTGATCTTGTCAACAACATGTTCTTCAGATAGGCTTTGATACCAAATGTTGCTTCTGATTGTTAGATCTTCTAAGAACAATTATAAAGAAAGAAAACGTTGGAAAAACTGGGAAGACCAATAAAATTTGTTGAAGATGAAAAGTTTTAAGAGTTTTAAGTGTTATATATCAATCTTTACAAGCAATCCTTATAAAGGAGTAAATTAGAGAAGGAGGTCCTTAAACAACCCTTAATATAATGATGGATGAAAATAAATATCCGATGAAGGAGGTCCTTAAATTAGAGACTGAAATGTGGCCAAATATGCACGAGATTCTACCCCTCCCGTATACTTTCCACCCAAGTCCTTCTTTTTCAAAAAAAAACTACCAATATTTTCAGTTGAAAAAGCTAAATGATATACCGCATGGTTATATGCAAGTAGGAAAGTGTGTCTTGAAGCCGATAAAGGGTTATTCCGACTAATTTTAACAATGATTGGAAAAAATATTGCTTGGAACATTTATGGATTAAATGATGATGTGAAGAGAGGGATCATTATGTCACTAATGGGTACCCTTAATTGTGGTATATACTGTTTTAGTGAGACAAAAATTCATAAGATGGATTAGTTGATCGTTGGTGATTTATGTAATTGGAGGTTGTGTGGTTGGGAGGATCTTGATTCTATAGGGGCGTCAGGTGGAATTCTTATAGGATGGAATGAAGATATGTATGAAAAAATGGATGTTAATTTTTGTAGATACTCAGTTAATGTTCAATTAAGAAATCGAGAATATAACTTTCGTTGAGTAATTTATGTGGTAGATGAATCGGTTCTAACATAATTTAAAACTGATTTCTTTAATGAGATGAAGAATGTGGCTAGTCTCTGGGACTTACCAATTGTTTTTGCAGGCGACATGAACGAAGTGAGATTTCCGTCTGAAAGAAAATGGGACAATAGGCATAGTATCCTAATGCGCGAGTTCTCGGGGATAATTGAAGAACTTGAACTATTTGCCTTTGGAAGGTGGTCATTTCACTTTTAGGAGAAGTAATAGAAATGAGGGTCACGTTCATTCTCGTATTAATAGATTTCTAATTAGTGAGTTAATCTTTCGAGGATTTTCTAATATATTTCAAAAGGTTCTTCCATGAAGTTATTCAAATCACCGACCGATCTTGATAGAATGTTGAAAGATGGAGAGAACATGTCGACCATTTATATTCGAAAAAAAATGGTTGATCAAAGAGGAGTTTATATCGTGTGTGCAATCATGGTGGGTGAATCAGTCATCGGTTGGTTCTCTATCGAGTAATCTCTTTGTGAATTTAAGAAATCTGCGTAAGCTTCTTAAAAGTTAGTTTGTGGGAGATATTTCTTTATTTTGTGTTAAAAATAATGACTTGTGTAATTAAATTAATATCATTGATGGGAATGAGGAGATTCGTGAACTCTCCACCGAGGAGGGAAGATTGGGGCAATGAGGAGCTTTCACATTGTTAGCAAGTTACTCGATATGTGTAAAGAAGAAGAAACTAGGGCACGCCAGCAAAGTAGAGTTACATGGTTAAGAGTCGGAGATAGAAACACCAAGTTTTTCTATGGGATCTCTAACGCGCAAGAAATAAATAATGTGATCAATTCTATCTCGATCGAGGGAGAAGTTTATGATAGTAAACATGAAATCTCTACGAGTATTATCAAATTATATAAGGGTTTGTTTAAGGAGCCATTAAAGGTCAGGCCTAAATTGAATGGTTTAACTTTTGATTTAATTAGTACAATGTAAAAAGATATGTTGGATGCTCGTTTTACGTTGGAGGAGGTTGAAGAGGCCATTAAGGGTGTGGAAGTGATAAAGCGCTAGGGTGCGATGGGTTTACTTTTTTTTAAGAAGGCGTGATCTTTCCTTATAACTGAAATTATGGAAGTAATTGATCATTTTTATCGATTTTCATCATTTGATAAGAGTTGGAACACTACTTTGATATGTCTCATTCGTAAAGCTCCAGGAATTATTGATGTGAATAATTTTAGGCCTATCAATCTTGTTTCGTCATTCTATAAGATTGTCGTAAAATGTTTGGCCAATAGGTTGCGGAGGGTGTTAGAGATGGTCATATCTGGTAATCAGATAACATTCATCAAAGGTGGTCAAATCTATGACGTATTAATAGATAATGAGTGCATTAACTCAACTAATTCAAGAGGTGAAAATTGTGCTTTTGTCAAGTTAGACATCGAAAAAGTTTATGATCGTGTCAAATAGGAGTTTTTATTTGATGTAATGGACAAAATTGGAATGGGTGCGAAATAGATTGGTTGGATTAGATTTTGTTTCTCGATGATTAAATTTTCTGTCATTATTAATGGAAGTTCTCAGGGATTTTTTGAGAGCTTTAGAGGGATCAGACAAGGTGATACACTCTCTCCTTTTTTGGTCATCGTTGTTATGGAAGCTCTCTAAAAAATGATGGCTTTCACAGAAAACTCTAGACTCATCTATGGAGTGAGTTGTAGGTTAAGAAGATATCCTTTCGTCATGTCACATTTTCTTTTCGTTGATGACACGCTCTGTTTGGTTTAGGCTACTTATAGAAATTTTAAACACCTTCGAGATATTTTATGGTTATTTGGTGCATGTTCCGGTCTTCAAGTTAATATTAATAAATTAGACATCTTTTTTTCAAATTATGTTTCGAATAAAAGAAGGATAATGTTGGAAAATGTGTTAAGGTTTAGAATTTCGGATCTTTCGTCAACATATTTTGATATGTCATTAGTTGCTAAATTGCAATCCAATGTCTCTTGGAACCCGATTATCACTAAAATGGAATGTAAATTGTCTAGATGGACAAGTAAAATAATCTCAGAATGGGGTCGGCTAATCCTCATTAAAAGTGTGTTGTCATTTATGCTCACATATATAATGTCTTTATTCATTCTCCCAAGAGTGTGGCGGTGAAATGGAGAAAATAATGTGTAAATTTCTATGGAGATCTTATCATCGTTTTATCATCTAGTTAGTTGGGATAAAGTTAAATGTTTTAAGGATCAAGGAGGTCTAGATATTCGAGATCTTATTTCTTTTAATAAAGCTCTTTTATCAAAATGGTGTAGTAGATTTGCAATAGAGTCGAATAGTCTTTGAGCATCAATAATCAGATGTAAGTATGGTAATGATTGGTCTGGTTGGTTCACCAAAATTTCTAATTATCCAACGGGGTGTAGCATTTGGAGGGAAATTATCCTATGTAAAAAAGTTTTTGTGAGCAATCTATATTCGTTGTGGGGTATGGTTTTTCGATAAGATTTTGGGACGACATTTGGTGTAGTGGTCTAGCTATGACGTATTTTGAACTTGCTTTCATTGCTATATGTAGAAATTCCACATTTAAGGACATGTTTGATCATCGGTCTAGTAGTTTTGCTAGTCAAATTAGATATAAAATGAGATTAAACATTATGGAGACTTGGTCCCATAATAGAGTTTTACTTTTGGTAGGATGCAAACAAATATCACCGTCTGAACAAGACATTATGTGTTGGCAAGATATGGATATTTTCCATGTGGGGCATTTCTATAAGTTGTTCTCTAAGATAATTTCATATAATTTTTATTGGGAAATTAAAACTTTGGGAGTCAAAGATTTCATCAAAGATCTCATCCTTTTGATGGAGCGTTATTCATTATGGAATTCTAAGAGATGATATGTGCATGAAAAAATGTTGTATTATGGCTAGTCGTATATGTCAAGAAGAGATTAAATCGACAATTCACTAACTTTTGCATTGTCGAGGGCTAACTAGTATTTGGAGCCTTTTGTTGAGTATTATTGAGATTAATTGAGTGATGTTCGAGTCTTTAGGTAGTTGTTGAGGAGTTTAGATTGATGCGGCTGATATGGCAGACATACATATTTGGGTTACCATCCGAATTATTCTTTTGTGGACTATAGTTGAAGGCAAATCGTCGAACTTTCAATGATCGTAGTCGTCCGATGCGTATCATTCATTATATTATTATTATGATGTTTTTTTAGATTTGTTCAGGAAAATAGTAGAGTTTGTTGAAGAGTTAATCGTTCTTTTCGAGGATTTATCAACTCGATAACTTTGTAAGGATTGTATTGTTTTTATTTTTTATTTGTTATTTTCATGTAATGCTTTATCGTTATGCTTAAACGATTTTTTTCATTTTTAATATATATGGATTTTTTTTTGAAATATATATAGTTATATATTAAAATTATCTTACAAAATATTTAAAAATTTCTTACTCCTCCTAAAGTTCTTCCCTCTAATCCTAAGTTTAACATTTCTTCATTTTATTTTTCATTATTCTTTTAAGTTGATAAAGACAATATAGAGAAGATAAATATCATAATATAATCGGTTGGAGGCTACACGAGTTATTGGGAATGAGAATTGAATATGATGCATTTGTCAGGTCGGGATAGATAATTATATTGAAATTGGATACGGAGTCGGATACAATACTACCCAATAAATAATGTACTCGTTATCATCCCAAAATGAAAACAATAAACTACTTCTACAAGAGAATAATCCAATACAACACTTATCTTGCAGCGGGGTTGTCTGTTCCGGGGATCCCTACCTCCCTCGCTGGGAAGGATAAAATCATAAAAATTAAGAATTAAATGATTGTTTTACCCTCCATTTGAAGGGAACATGATCCTGTAAGAGAATCATATCCCCTTCTATTGTACATGAGCTGATCAGATCTTCTGCTACCGAATGGGTGTTCCCTTGTTGCGGACCAATCAAAACTCAGTAGTATTATTATATTAATAAATTAAAATTAGGTTGAAAGGAAGAAAGAGAACCCAGAACCCGTATTTCATGCCGGGTTCAGTAAAAGCGGAAAGGAGTGAAACTTCCTTCGCTTCACTCCATTTTACATGACTCGTTGAAGAGACGGTTTATACCGTTTTACATGAGGTTATCCAGTTAAAACTGATTGACATATATTCACTGTTAAATGAAGTTAACTTCATTTGACTCTGATTTATAAATTATGTTTATAAATTTATTTGTGATGTATTTAAATGATTAAATAATAATTCATATAATTTTATTTCTGATATATATAAAATAATAATTATGAATTAATATAATTTTATTTCAAGATATGTTTAAAATAATAATCATAAATTATGTGATTTGAGATATTTAAATTAATTTTTATGAATGATTATAACTATATTTTATAATTGTGATATATTCAAATGAATTTGTACAAATTATTTCATAATGTATATATTTATATATTCAATATGCATAAATTTGTTTGTAAGGTATTGAAATATATTTTGACAAATTATTTAAAAATTTATATAATTATATAATTATATATTAAATATATACATATAACAACATATTTTTAATTATTTTTGAAAGATATTTAAATGAATTAGTAAAACAAAATATTCAATTTTTTTTAATATATTTAAATGAATTTCTAAAACAACATATTTTAAAATTTATTTGTAAGATATTTAAAAAATTTTATTTAAATTATTTTATATTTTATATAATTATATATTAAATATATATAAATGTTCATGTAAAACCACTAACACATTTATATGTTCATGTAAAATCATTTATGCCTTCATGTAAATCTGCAGAAGAATAAAATAAAACAAGAGATACCCGGTGAAGCAAACTTCACCTAAATATTTACAACGCTCAAATGAGTGAAACAAACATTACATATTGAAGTTTGTTTCACTCAATATTTGTAGCGCTATAGAAGTGAAGCAAACTTCACTTGGTATTTACATTTGTAAGATATTTAAATGAATTTACTTTAATTATTTTATATAATTATATTAAATATATATATAAAACAAAATGTTTAAAAAAATTTGTAATATATTTAAATGAATTTATAAAACAAAATATTTTAAAATTTATTTGTAAGATATTTAAATAAAATATTTAAATTATTTTATATTTTATATAATTATATATTAAATATATATATATATAAATGTTCATGTAAAACCACTAACACATTTATGTAAAAACATATATACGTTCATGTAAAATCATTTATGCCTTCATGTAAGTCTGTAAAAAAATAAAATAAAATAAAACAAGCGCTACTCGATGAAGTTTGCTTCACTTGGGTATTTGGAGCGCTCAAATGAGTGAAACAAGCACTACCTAGTGGAGTTTGCTTCACTCAATATTTACAGCACTGATAGAAATGAAGCAAACTTAACTAGATATTTACATTTGTAAGATATTTAAATTAATTTGCTTTCATTATTTTGTATGATTATATATTAAATATATATATATATATATATATATATATATATATATATATATATATATATATAAAACAACATATTCAAAAAAGTTTGTAATATATTTAAATGAATTTTTTAAATAAAATATTTTAAAATTTATTTGGAAGATATTTATAAAAAATTATTTAAATTATTTTACATTTTATATAATTATATATTAAATATATATAAATGTTCATGTAAAACCACTAACACATTTATGTATAAACATTTATACGGTCATGTAAAAACATGTATGCCTTCATGTAAGTTTGCAAAAAAATAAAAAAAAATAAAATAAAACAAGCGTTACCCGGTGAAGCAAGCTTCAATTGGGTATTTACAGCGCTCAAATGAGTGAAACAATCACTACCTGGTGAAGCTTGCTTCACTCAATATTTGCAGCGCTGATCGAAGTGAAGCAAACTTCACTTGATATTTACATTGGTAAGATATTTAAATGACTTTAATTATTTTATATAATTATATATTAAATATATATATATATAATAACATGTTCAAAATTTTTTTTAATATATTTAAATGAATTTGTAAAACAAAATATTTCAAAATTTATTTATAAGATATTTAAAAAAAATATTTTAATTATGTAAATTAATTTTTACGAATAATTATAATTATATTTTATAATTGTGATATATTCAATTAAATTTGTACAAATTATTTTATAATGTATATATTTATATATTCAATATGCATAAATTTGTTTGTAATTTATTGAAATATATTTTGACAAATTATTTAAAAATTTATATAACTATATATTAAATATATACATATAACAACATATTTTTAATTATTTTTGAAAGATATTTAAATTATTTTGTAAATATATTTAAATGAATTTGTAAAACAAAATATTCAATTGTTTGTAATATATTTAAATGAATTTGTAAAACAAAATATTTTAAATTTTATTTATAAAATGTTTAAAAAATTTATATAAATTATTTTAATAATTATATATTAAATATTTATAAATGTTAATGTAAAATTACTAACACATTTATGTAAAAATATTTATACGTTAATATAAAAACATTTACGCCTTAATTTAAGTCTGCAAAATAATAAAAAATAAATAAAACAAACGTTACCCGGTGAAGCAAGTTTCAACTGAGTATTTACAGCGCTCAAATGAGTGAAACAAACATTACCTAGTGAAGCTTGCTTCACTTAATATTTGTAGCGCTGATAGGAGTGAAGCAAACTCCATTAGGTATTTACATTTTAAGATATTTAAATGAATTTACTTTAATTATTTTATATAATTATATATTATATATATATATATATATATATATATATATATATATATATATATATATATATATATATATAAAACAACCTGTTAAAATTTTTTTATAATATATTTAAATAAATTTGTTAAATAAAATATTTTAAAATTTATTTGTAAGATATTTAAAAAAAATATATTTAAATTATTTTATATTTTATATAATTTAATAAAATAAATATATAATTATATAAAATTTAATAATATATTTAAATGATATATAATTATATAAAATATAAAATGATATATAATTATATAAAATATAAAATTTAATAATATATAATTATATAAAATATAAAATAATTTAAATAATTTTTTTTAAATATCTTAAAAATAAATTTTAAAATGTTTTATTTTACAAATTAATTTAAATATATTACAAATTTTGTTTGAAAATGTTGTTTTATATATATATATATATATATATATATATATATATATATATATATATATATATATATATATATATATATATATTTAATATATAATAATATAAAATAATTAAAGTAAATTAATTTAAATATCTTGAAAATGTAAATATCTAGTGAAGTTTACTCCACTTCTATCCGTGCTGCAAGCTTCACTAGGTAGTGTTTGTTTCACTCATTGAGCGTTGTAAATGCCCAGGTGAAACTTGCTTTACCGGGTAGCGCTTGTTTTATTTTATTTATTCTTTTGCAGACTTACATGAAGGCATAAATGTTTTTACATTAACGTATAAATGCTTTTACATAAATGTGTTAGTGGTTTTACCTGAAATTTTTTATATATTTAATATATAATTATATAAAATATAAAATAATTTAAATATTTTTTTTAAATATCTTAAAAATAAATTTTAAAATATTTTGTTTGACAAATTTATTTAAATATATTACAAAAAATTTTAAACATGTTGTTATATATATATTTAATATATAATTATATAAAATAATTAAAGTAAATTTATTTAAATATCTTACAAATGTAAATACCTAGTGAAATTTGTTTCACTTCTATCAGTGCTTCACGGGTAGCGCTTGTTTTATTTATTTTTGTTCTTTTGCAGACTTACATGAAAGCATAAATGATTTTACATAAACGTATAAATGTTTTTACATAAATTTGTTAGTGGTTTTACATGAACATTTATATATATTTAATATATAATTATATAAAATATAAAATAATTTAAATAATTTGTTTTAATATATTTTACAAATAAATTTTAAATTATATTGTTTTACTAATTCATTTAAATATATTAAAAATAAAATTGAATATTTTGTTTTACAAATTCATTTAAATATCTTTCAAAAATAATTAAAAATATGTTGTTATAGGTATATATTTAATATATAATTATATAATTATATAAAATTTTAAATAATTTATCAAAATATATTTTAATACATTACAAACAATTTTATGCATATTGAATATATAAATATATACATTATCAAATAATTTGTACAAATTTATTTGAATATATCACAATTATAAAATATAATTATAATCATTCATAAAAATTAATTTAAATATCTCAAATTACATCATTTATGATTATTATTGTAAACAGATCTTGAAATAAAATTATATTAATTCATAATTATTATGTATATATATCAAAAATAAAATTATATGAATTATTATTTAATTATTTAAATACATCACAAATAAATTTATAAACATAATATATAAAATGGAGTCAAATGAAGTTCGCTTCATTTAACCGTGAATATATGTCAATTAGTTTTACATGGACAACCTCATGTAAAACGGTGTAAACCGTCTCTTCAATGGGTCATGTAAAATGGAGTGAAGCGAAGGAAACTTCACTCATTTGAGTCGTGTCAGCGCCACATGTTGCGGTTTGGGCATGCTATCAACATAGAAAAAATAGTATTTACATTAAAATAAATGAAAATAAAAAACAATAAGAAGTAACTTTCCAAAATATTGATTAATTACTTGCTCACATCCTACTAGATAACAGAAACATGCTTTTATTAAAATACCTCATATTTTTTTCTGAGTGAGTGGTCTACCTAATAATAAAAGGAATCACTTCTTATTGATATGAAGCTCCTTGCAAAGATTCATCAAAACCTTTAGAAGAGAGGACTCGAACTCCACCTCAATCCTCATTATATGGAGGAGATAAACGAGCAATGTATAAAGAATATGAGACTTCTTAAAGTCCAAACAAACAGATGTCATTTCATTGTATAGTCATTAATCCTCAATATGAATAGCACTTGGCCAATGAAATGATTCAGCAACTTGGCATTTTTCAAAATTCAGCATATCTTTAAATAATCTCAATCTAAATAAACAAAATTTTTCTCTTTTTTTATTATTAATTATATATTCAATTTATTAATAAAAAATACTAAAATATTATTTATTTTATAAAAAAATACTTTATCAATTATTTTATTAATATCTTGTAAATATTTAATATATATATATATATATATATATATATATATATTAAAATTAACACGAATTATTATCTTAAAATAATTTATTGATTATTTAATAACCCATTGTGAACCAGGCTTGTTTATGAGCAAATATTCCTCTAATATTCTCGCATCACAAACAAATATATATATTTTGTAACATATTTATCTAGACCAACTAAGGTTATACAGAAATTAACTAATTAATCAAGTGAATTAAATAAAAAATTACAATAACTAAACATTTGTTTTTGGGGAATTTGATAGGATTCAATAGGTTATGATAGAAAAAAAATTATAAGACGGTATTATATCTTATTATTTTTTAATAGAAAAAATTAAAAAATATTTAACAAAGTAGACCATTAAGAATTATTTATAATTTCATTATCATGAAGAGGTTGGAATGAAAAAACTCAATAATTTGTTTGAACCCATTGCTCTTCTGGAGGTATTATTTTGAAATTTAAAAAAAAAAAATTAACATGTTTCTATCGTTTTATTTAAATTATTTTTATTTAATTTGCATCGATAAATAAAAAAAACTAGCTCTAAAAAAACTTATTCTTGTTTGACGCACACACTTTTTAAATATATTTGTTGATACCACAAGACAAATAGAAACAAACATCTGGATTTCTAAAGTGAGTTGTGTGGTTTTCCATATGAATATGTAATTCCTAGTCAATTATTTTGTCTATGATATATGATGACCTGTTGACCAAAAAAAGTGACATTTTTTTTTTCGTTTAAATTAAAACCATGTTATTTTCTTTTACCTTTTTAAAAGAGTGAAGCATAGGAATTGACGTTAAAATTATAGTGGGTAAAAAATGGTCATCATGTCTTGCATCACTTTAGTGCCATAAAGTTATTATTATTTTATTGATCATAGTGGTAAACACTTTGATTGATGAAGATTAATAATACTATATGTTAAGAACTTGTTTATAATGTTACTATTAATGAAGAACAACACTATTATGTTAAAAAAAATATATGTAACTTTTATTATTTGTTTTTAAGCCGAGTTTATTTTAAGTGTGTGAGTGGTTCATTTAGTTGATTTATTTACCTAATTGTATGTACAAAGCACCGTCATCAATTTACTAAATTTCAAACCGTTAATTTAATTGTTCGGTTTTAACGATAAAAAAGATCAGTTTGATCCATTAATTGATTTATTAAATATACTATCATCTATGTAAACAATGGATATGAACACGTAAAAGTATAATGAATAATATGGATAACAAAATTCATGAATAATTTATATAAATAATATCATTAATAAGCTAAACTATTATGTTTAATGCAAAACTCATAAAAAAAGTTATATTATATTTATTAAGCTAAATAATGTTATTAATTATAAAATCAACTAGATTAACTTTTCTTCAAAACATAAGTTATAATAAAAATCTTTTTTAAACTAAACATCAATAAGACCTTTTTCGGTTTTAAATTATTTAAATAATTCAAAAAAATTAAACATCATTTCACTCTTTATCTCGTTTATCAAATCAATTAGTTCATTAACCAAAATACTAAAATACTCATTATTTTAAACTATAAAATTTTATTTTATTTATATATATCAATATATTTTAAGTCGTTTTATAAAAAAAATATTCTCATTTTCTTAAAATCATCATCCATCAATTTTTTTTTATATATCTAGGTTATTTAAACAATTTCTACCGAACAATACCTAAGGATCAGTCAAGAATTTTGAAATTATTTCTTTTATTAAGATCTTTAATAGTTTCCTAATCATTTCTTAGGTTTATACTTTATTGTATAGATCTAGACCAATATCTGAACTTCATGATCTATTACTCCACTAAATATGTTTTTAGTCCGAATGAAAAGTGTGGTCTCAAACTCACTTTAATCGGTATGATAGAGTTATTACTTTTTTTAATCTTTAAACTAAGCTTTAATTTGATTAAACATATTTGCTTTAACTTATTTACTAACTTAAGAATGTTTAATAACATTCAATTTGTTTTTTTATTTCTCTATTAATATAGAAATAAAAGAAAAAAAAACTAGCCATTTTGATCTAGCTTAATTATTTGGAATGAGTTAGTACACTAACTTATTCACAATCACAACTTATTTATGAAGAATTAGCCTAATATGATCTTCATTATTTGTAAACTATTGAATTAGTTTAAGGGTGTTTTTGGTAGTCGTGAAATTATAATTAAAATTATAATTAAAATTAAAATTAAAATTAAAATTGTGATCAATTCTAATTTTTTGTGTGTAGAAATTTAAGATTAAGAATTGAAACTAAATGTCAATTCTAATTTTCAAGTGTGGTAGAGCATTTAATATTAAGAATTGAAATTAAAAATAAAATTTTGATGAAATTCAAACCAATATTATTTTATCATTCTTAATTCTACTATTTTTAGTTTAGAATTGTAATTACAATATTTATTATATTTTAAAAAATAAAATATTTTATTATTTTATCATTTGACACGATTAACACATTAAAGAAGGTAATTTTATTTTTAAATTTAGAAAGTTCAAACCCATATTTTTTATTTATTTAGTAAGTTAAATTTTGAACCAATATATATTCTTTTATAATTTAGGAAATTCATGTTTTTAACAAATATATATATTTTTTGAATTTAGAAATTTAATTAGACTGATAATATTTTCTTTTTTAAATTGAGAAAGTTAAGTTGAATAGAGATTTGTTTGTTTAATAAACAAAACTCTTGACACTTAGTTATACTAATAAGTTATGTGAAACTAATATTTTAATTATTAATAATATATATTTAAATTGTTTTTATTATAATATTTTTCAAACATATAAAATGTAATTAAATTACAATTCTATAGTTTATATTTATAAAAATCTAATTGTCAATTCAATTCCAATTTTTATTCTACTCATCCAACTGTACCAAAAAAATGAATTTAAATTGTTTTAAGATTTTGAAGAATTGTTGAAGGCAGATCTTAAAAATCCCAAAGAACTGAAAGAAATGGTGTTTGTTTCAATTTTGAATTTTAAGTTCTAATTTGTATAGGACACTTATTGCCTTTTTAATTTGTAAAAGAGAAAACGAGGGAAAGGAAGAAATGAAAAAAAAAAAAAATTAAAGGTAAGAAAAATATAATAATGCTGTTTTTACATCTTAAAGAATACATTTTATGAACTTTTTAGTTAGACGGTTTAAAATAAAATGTTCACATAAAAAGTGTTTTATTAGTTAAATTGTTCCATTTTTATTTTAAAATTATAAAAATAAAATTAATTTGATTGATACTTTGAATTATAATATTATAAAGGATGAAATTGAAGTGATAATAGATTGGATGTGATAGTTTCTGATTTTGTTCGATATTGTTTGTTTTTTTTGTTTTTTTTATCACATTATAATCATTCTATTATTAAATTTATGAATTAAAATACAAAAATACTTTTATTTTTTTATTATTAAATTTATAATTCAAGTAAAAAATTTATTTTTAATAATTTATCTAAAAAAAAATATCAATTAACTAATTTCTTTTATCAAATACATACTAAAAAAACCATAATCAAATGAGCCGTGAGATTTTTTATTTTTGTAAAATTCTCTCTTTATTAAAATACTACCATTTTAATAATAAATTATTTAATTAATTCTTTTTATTTGAGTTTTTTTATAAAAAAAATACAATTTCTCAAAATCTCAACAAATTATTATTTTTAAATAACTCAAACTTATTCGGATTGAGATTTATTAAAAACACCTAAAAAGAGAAAAAATTAACAATTGTTGATGATTTTGAGAGAGTGATGATTATTTTTGATAAAAAGATTTAAAGTGTATTGATATATATAAATAAAATAAAAAACAATAATTTAAAATATATGGTATTTTACTATTTTGGTTAATGAAATAAATTATGTGATTGTTAAAAAATAATTAATTGAAAAATTGATTTTTTTTTGAATTTTTAAAATAATCCAAATAGAACAAGGGGAGATTATTTAAAAGAAAAAAAATTCATATCTAGTACTGGTACAACTAGGTAATTAGACGTATTAACTAATAAAAATTTATTTAGACGTACGTAATATTTAAATTTGGCTTATATTTAATCTTTAGTAGTAATTTCGTTAACATTTTTTTTAATGTTAATATTTATTTTTTTTCTCTTCGTCTTTTTATTAATTAATTAATCTATTATCTTTTTTTACTATTTTTTTATCTGAGTATTTTGTTTTTATTTTTTTTTATTATTTTTTTCTTTTTATATCGACGTAATATTATAATGTATAAAATAATTCAATATTTACTATAATATTTAATTCTATTGAAAATTATAAATCATAAATTAAAGATTAAACATAAATAGTACTATTATTTTTTATTTATATTAAGAAAAAAATTTACAAACAAATTGTTAAATCTTTTTTACAAAACTAGAAGATCTATTACAATTAAACAAATCATTCTCAAAACATTACCATATAACAAAATTAACAAAAAAAAAATTGTTAAATCATTTTCACAAAAGTAGAAGGCCTATTACAATAGAACAAATCCTTCACAAAACCTCTAAAAATAATTTCTCATATATATATATATATATATATATATATATATATATATATATATATATATATATATATATATATATATATATAATGATGCTTAATATTGAAAGTGTCCGAATTATCGACCGATCGAGATGTGTGGTTAATTTAGATATATATGTGAGAGTAATGAATATTTGGGTCAGATTCTGGGTTGACTCGCCTATAAACTTAAAACGGTTAAAAATAAAATTAAAAATGCTATAGATATGTTCGAACTCGCAACCTAACAAAACACTAAATTTGATGAACGCGAAACATTGTAACAATATATTTTTATCCGTGTGGTCGTACAAGTAGATGACTTTTTTTCTTATTTAAATATCTAGTATCAAAACCCTTCTTTTAACTCTACCTAACATTAATATCAATCATCAAATAATTTTATTTATTAATTAAAATTTCAAATATTTTATTTTTATTATATTTAAATTTTAAATAAAATAAATACTTTTATAATTTATCTTATACAAATCTTAAATAACTCATTTTGTTCCAATTTGTTTTAAAAAAAAAATCATTTTAAAAATCCTACATCAAACCAACCATAAGAGTTAATATTATTCAATTTATTTGAAATGATAATGTATATATACTAAACAATTAATTGTTTCAGTTTACTATTTTTATTTATTTTTTAATATTCAACTTATTTGTTAAATACTCAAAATATGTTTAATTTTATATTTTTGCTGTAACTTTTTCAATAAACTGAAATTGTGGTTATATATATATATATAAAATAAACTCACTAGATTTGTGGATACCAAAGAGAAACAGAAACAAACAGAACCGAACATTTCGATTTCTGGAAAGCAAAGCGTGCAAGGTTCTTTTGAGTAATCCTCTCCCTGATGTCCTTAACGTTAGATTTCAAATCCAACGGCCAATACTTAACTATAGAGTGCCGTTGAACAGTGACCGATGATTTTCCTTTTCAAATAATCACCGTACGTCCACAGCATCAGTAGTAGTAGTAGTAATAGCTAGAGATCATCACTCTCTTCAGTCAACACTCTGTGTCGGCTTTCCCCAAAAGAAAAAGAAAATTAAAAACTCAAGCTTTCTCTTCCTTCTTCCTTCCTTCCATGGCAATTCTCTGGTTTTTCCTTCTCTACCTATCTCAATTCATTCTTCTATCTTCATCTTCTTCATCTTTATCATCATCATCTTCCCACTCTTCTTCTTCTTTAGATATCACCTTACTTTTGAACAAAATCAGACCCTCACTCCAAGGAGAGACTGAAAACCTGCTTCTGTCTTCATGGAATTCTTCATTTCCTCTCTGTCAATGGCGGGGACTGAAATGGGCGTTTGGAGAAGGAACGCCTCTAGTCTGTGGAGAAAATGATCACTCATCACCTCAATGGACAAACCTTTCTCTTTATAAAGACCCATCTCTTCGACTTCTCTCTTTACAGTTACCGTCCGCCGGTCTTTCCGGCACTCTCCCCGGAGAGCTCGGTGAACTTTCCTCTCTTAAAAGTCTATACTTGGGAGTCAATTCTCTCACGGGTATTATTCCTCTGGAGCTTGGTTACAGTTCTTCTCTTTCAGAAATTGATTTAGGAAACAATCTGTTAAATGGGTCGATTCCGACGTCGATCTGGAATCTTTGCGATGATGGGTTGTCGTCTCTCCGGCTTCATGGTAATTCTCTCTCCGGCGCTATTCCCGAACCCGCTTTACCTAATTCGACTTGCAGGAATCTGCAGGTTCTTGATTTGGGGCAGAACGGTTTCTCAGGTGAATTTCCTGATTTTCTAACGAGGTTTCGTAGTCTTAGAGAGCTTGATCTTGGAAGCAATGGTTTGTCTGGTCAGATTCCGGCGACGTTAACTGGATTAATCAATTTAGAGAAACTGAATATTTCTTATAATAATTTTACTGGGATGTTACCTAATTTTGAGGGAAAGTTTATGGAAGATGAATTTGTGGGTAATAGTCCTATGCTCTGTGGATCTCCATTGAAGAGCTGTAATGGAAGAAGCTCATCTGGGTTGAGTTCTGGCACCATAGCCGGTCTGGTTATCGGTTTAATGAGTGCTGTTGTAGTTTTCGCTTCGTTATTGATAGGATACGTTCAAGGGAAGAAGAGAAAAAACAGGGGTGATGAAGAAGAAGAAGAAGATGAGGAAGAAGGTGAGCATGGAGAAGGCGGCGAGGACGGCGAAAATGGAGTTGTTTCCGGCGGCGCCGGCGGCGGTGAGGGGAAACTTATTTTGTTTCAAGGTGGGGAGCATTTAACGTTGGAAGATGTTTTGAACGCGACGGGACAAGTGATGGAGAAGACTAGCTATGGAACGGTTTATAAGGCGAAACTTGGCGATGGAGGGACGATTGCGTTGCGATTGTTGAGGGAAGGAAGTTGTAAAGATCGGAGATTATGTTTGCCGGTGATTAAACAATTGGGTCGAATCCGCCATGAGAATTTGATTCCTCTCCGGGCGTTCTATCAGGGAAACAGAGGAGAAAAGCTTCTCATTTATGACTATCTTCCTAATGGCAACCTTCATCATCTCCTTCATGGTAAATCATCAACAAGTTTGGTGTTTTACGTTTTCAAATTTTGAATTGTTCAAGTTAAATGATTTTTTTCTTTCTAATGTATCTGTTTACATAGAATCGAAGGTTGGGAAACCGGTTTTGAACTGGGCTAGACGACACAAGATCGCGTTAGCCATAGCAAGAGGACTAGCTCATCTCCACACGGGTCTTGAGACTCCCATCACCCATGGAAACGTTCGGTCGAAAAACGTTCTCGTTGACAAGTTCTTTGTTGCACGTCTAACTGATTTTGGGCTCGACAAAATAATGGTCCCGGCAATAACTGATGAATTGGTGGCAATGGCGAAATCGGATGGGTACAAGGCCCCGGAGCTTCAAAAGATGAAAAAGTGCAATTCGAGGACTGATGTTTATGCGTTTGGGATACTATTTCTCGAGATATTGTTAGGGAAGAAACCGGGGAAGAGTGGAAGGAATGACGAATTCGTGGATTTGCCATCGCGAGTGAAAGTGGCTGTTTTGGAGGAGACAACGGTTGATGTTTTTGATTCGGAGGTTTTGAAGGGAATAAGGAGTCCTATGGAAGAGGGTCTTCTTCAAGCATTGAAATTGGCAATGGGTTGTTGTGCACCGGTTCCTTCGGTTAGGCCCACAATGGATGAGGTGGTTAAGCAATTGGAGGAGAATCGGCCAAGGAATAGGTCTGCCCTTTATAGCCCGGCCGAGACTAGAAGTGGCACAGTTACCCCGTTTTGAACGGGGAATTGGTCGATCGAATCGAAAGTCCTTTTCCCCCAAGTTCTCTTCCCCGTCAATGGAAATGATTAAAGTTTGGTTATTTTTCAAAGGATGGGTTTCCACTAATGTTGATTATGGGACAATGTATAATGTTGGGTGAAAAAAGCTATCTTTTTCTTCACATGTTGTCTGCAATTAGTACTTTTTTCTTTCTTTTCCTGCCTGCCCTAGTTGGTTTTGTATTATTGTTAATGTATGGGAGCTTTGATTGAGTTAACAATTGGTACAATCCTTTTTAGTTTTAAATCTTCAATTCATACATAAAGGCTAAAGCAATAAGGTTGTCATAATGACTATCTTATATAATTAAACCATATAATTTCACCCTAAAATATAACCAACCTATGATGAATATGTTTCTCTTCATTTTTTGAATGATTTTATTATGAAATTGTTTTGATACTTCATATTTTGTAGTGTATTATTTGCTCTGATCATCCTCAAGAAGAAAATAACTACAATATTAGGTGAACATTGCTAAGAAGTGTGAAATTTGACGAAATGACCCTAAAGATTGCTTTATTTGTATCCGTGGTCATCGCCTAATTTTAATTGCGCTGGTGACCACTTTAATTTTTGTTTGACGAAGGGAAAAAGTTTTTATATAAATATTCAATTTTTTTTTTCATTTCGTTATTTTCTTTTCTCTCTATTCCCCTCTCCCTCTCTCTCTCTCTCTCTCTCTCTCTCTCTCTCTCTCTCTCGACAATGACGGTGACGGAACCCTAAATGAACACATCATACAGATCGATGATCAAAACCCGTTATTATCCATTATTGTTCATCATACGTATTGATTTATGTTCATATTTCTATTCATCTTCAAACCTTAAACCTCTTCAAACCCTAAAACATTAGGTTGTTTTTATTTTTTTGTTTATATATTGTTTTGTTCATATTTTGTTCATCTTGTTCATATTGGCGATGTTCTTGTTGATGATGATATTTGCAGATGATGATCTGAATCGCGATGAGAAGATTCATGTTCGCGATGGGAATTCACATTTCGTGAATGGACTTAAAGTTTCGCGACGGGAATTCATGTTTCGCGATTGGAATTCACGTTTCGCGACGGGAATTCACGTTTTGCGACTAGAATTCACGTTTCGTGAAGTACTTCACATTTTGCGAATGGGCTTCACGTTTCGCGATGGACAAGATTTCTTATTTTTTTTATAGTTAATCATTTGTGAAGGTATCAACATCACTCATGGTTTTGAAGAGAATATGTCTTATCAAAATAAACCTTAATAATGTTTACTTAGATTCTTCAGAAAAGGCCTTTGAAGAAGCGATCATTGAGCTTCAGGTAAGAGAATATGGTTTGAAATCGATTCGTAATAACTTACGAATCGATTTCAAACCATCTTCTCTTACTTGAAGCTCAATGATCGCTTCTTCAAAAGCCTTTTTCTGAAAAATCTAAATGTTTTCATTTAAGATTAATAAGATTTATTTTGCTAAGACACAATCTCTTCAAAACAATGACTTTTCTGATGATACATTGTCAAATGAGAGAGATTACCTATAAATAAATAATTTTTTTTTGTATTTTGCGATCGGTAGTCCCTTCGCGATGTGAGTTACGTTTCGTGATGTGACTTCACATTTCGCACGCGCTATACTCTTTATAATTCTGTTTGTTCTCTCGAATAGGAACATTTTATTTCTTCACTTCGCGAACACCTCGTCTCTCTCTAGTCTCTACTTAACTTCACTACTCCATGCCTCGACGATTCTTCCTGCTCGTCTTCTCGTTCCTTCATCGTCGTCATTAATCAGGTTAGTTTATTTTTGGTTTAAACCGTTTAAGGTTTATGTTTATGGTTTCGCTAAGGGTCTATGTTTATGGTTTCGCTATGGGTTTATGTTTATGGTTTCGTGAATAGTTTAGGGTTTATATTTATGGTTTCACTATGGGTTTATGTTTATGGTTTTACGAATGGTTTATGGTTTATGTTTATGGTTTCGCTATGGATTAGGGTTTATGTTTTTTGGTTTCGCGAATAGTTTAGGGTTTTGCTATGGGTTAGGGTTTATGTTTTTGGTTTCGCGAATGGTTTAGGGATTATATTTATGGTTTCACTATGGGTTAGTGTTTATATTTATGGTTTCGTGAATGGTTTAGGGTTTATGTTTTTGGTTTCGCGAATAGTTTAGGGTTTTGCTAGGGTATTTGTATTTGTATTTGTGTTCTTACATTTTTGTTGTTGTTCCTTTTGTAGATGGAAGAAACCACCGTTACTGAGTTTTTTGGTAGGATTTCTTGGAAAAGCGTCCACTTCCTCAAGAAGATAGCTAACAAGTTCGATACAATGGATCTTTTGGAGAGGGTTTATAATACCCAATTCAAATATTTATTCACAGCACTAGTCTTGCATTTCTCAGGATCAATAGTCCATCATATGTTGCTTATGAGGATAAGCTCAAACTCGACGGAGATGACATTCATGGTCAATAGACATGAACTTGTATTTGGTATGAAGGACTATGCTTTGGTTACATGCCTAAACTTTGAAAGATTTCCTGTGGTGAACGAAGAAGAAGATGAATCCCGAGGTTGTCCACCTCTCTCGATAAAATATTTTAAAGGGAATACGAGTGTACGAATGAACGAGTTTGAGACTCATTTTATGTCATGCACTGATAAGGAAGATGCATGGAAGATGGGGCTGGTATGCCTTATTTTCCAGTACCTATTCTCATTTGACCTAAGGAGGATTGTATTTGTCAAAATCCTCCACATGGTGGAAGATGTGGAAAGTTTCCTCCGTTTTCAATGGAGGAAGGTCTCCTTTAGAGCCACCCTGAAGGGTCTACACAAGAACATGAAACGTCTCAGTTCCTTATATTTTAAGAAGATCACTGAGAAATCGAGTTCTGATCCTTTTACTCATTTTTCTTATAACATTTATGGGTACGCACTAGCATTTCAAGTGTGGACATATGAGGTCATCAAAGGCTTTGTCCCTAAATTCGCAAGCAGGAATGAGATTAATGAGCCTCTATGCCCAATGTTGTTAGTCTATCAATCCAACAAGAAGAACACCTTGTAGGAGATAAAGTCTGCCCTTCAGACCAATCTGATTGAGATAGAAGAGTCCTCCATGTAGAAGATCTTATATACTGGGGTGGACTTTGAACAAATAGACTTGTCAGCTGATGAGTTGTTTGAGGGATTTACAGATGGGAAGAGATCCAAAGATAAAGATGTAGATGCAGATGAAGAACCTAAACCTAAAGTTACTCCCAAACCTACCACCAAGAAGAGAAAGGTTGAAGCTACTCTCAAAGAATCCAACCTAAAGAGAAAACTTGCCTATGATGTAGAATATATTCCCCCTAAACCTGGCAACATTCCTAGTCCCCCCACCGCGATATCATGTCCTGCATTACCTCTAGGACCAACCGTTGAATGTAAATTTGATGAGGTGAAGGAGGAGCTAAAAGAGCTGAGAACAAAGCTGAAAGAGGAGTTAATAGAGCTGAGAACAGAGCTGAAGGAGGAGCTCAAAGACCTGAAAATCACCATCAAAGAAACTCAAGAAACTCACCATGCTTATATGAAAAAGTTGGTTATAAGTATGTCTGAACAGTTATTAGCCAAATCCAACCAAAAGATGGCCATATTATTAGTTAAATTAGATAATATGGAGGAGGATAAGAAAAAAAAGAAGAAGAAGAGGAAGAAGGAGAAGAAGGAGAAGAAGGAGGTGATGGATGAGGTTAGATATTGAAACTTCACGTATTGCGAATGGATTCTTCACGTTTCGCTAAGTACTTCACGTTTCACGAATGAGCTTCTTCACATTTCGTGAATGAGCTTCTTTGCGTTTCGCGAAGTACTTCACATTTCGTGAATGGGCTTCCTCACGTTTCGCAAATGCAATGCAACTAACAAGAATTTTTTCTATTTTGTAGGAGATGACGAATGAAGGTGAAGAGATGGAGAATAAGGATGAAGTGGAGGTGAAGAAAGGTGAAAGTGAAGAGATGGATGTGAAGGGTGTGGAGGAGTAGAAGGTGGTGAATGTGAAAGTGGAGGATAAGGTGGATGTGAAGGTGAAGGATGTGAAGGGTGTGGAGGATGTGAAGGTGGAGGATGAGGAGGGTGTGGATGTGAAGGTGGAGGAGGGTGTGGATGTGAAGATGGAGGCGGGTGTGGATGTTAAGGGTGTGGAGGAGCAGAAGGTGGAGGATGAGGGGAAGATCAATTGGTGCTCAACAAAGTTGTGCGACAAGAGAATAAGAAGAAGAAGGATAAAGATGATGATGATTTGAATGTAAACAATACTCCTCCTAAAGCATCATTTGGTCGAAATAAGAGGGTGAGGAAGCCGAAGAAAGATGTCTCGTACACTAATCCTTTGGGAAAACGAGCAAAGACAAAAGATCCAATAACAATTAGTCTCCTTTAAAAATTTGAAGATGATCTGCTCGAAGAAGTACAAACATGGATCAATGATCCAGATACCACAAATGAGAAAAAGAATGTCCATACTCGCGAAACAGGGAAGGAGGTGTTTGTTAGAATTCTAACAAGGTTCACCTGGCTTCAAGTTACTGTAAGTCGTGCAATTTATCTTTATTGTTATTCTAAAAAGGTTATTTGATATATACTTACTGAATGTTTTTCCATTGTGCAAGAAATCGATGCATGCTGTCACTTGTTGAGAAAAAAAGATTACAGCATATCCCAAGACTTATAAGAATTGTAAAGTAACAGTAGGGGATTGCTTATTCGGAGATATGCTTAGGCGAGAGTAAGACACTTGGAGTAAAGATCTAGAAACGTATAACAATGAAGAATTTCTAGAATATTACTAGGGTGCTGAGCATCGATATATGCCTGATTGGGCATCAATAGACAATATATATGTGCCTTTGAACATTATTAACAAGAACTGGATACTACGTGTTGTTCGTCTAAAAAAATGGCGCATTGGCGTTTTTGACTGCGATGCATATCTTTTTAAAGAACTTGATCCATACATTAGACCATTATGTGAAATGATTCAACAATTACTTATACAGACAACCTCTTCTGCTGAGCAAAGAAGGTTTCCTTTGATCAATTTGAAGCCCATGACATACAATAGGCTTCCACACGCGAAATCAAATAATGTAGATAAGAAAGGGATGTCCCCAGAGCAACACAGAGTGGGGACTATGATATGTTCATGCTAATGTATATGGAATACTTGACTGCTAACAAATGTGTATAGACCGTGACCTTAGAAGAAATTGATTTTTTTAGAAAGAAGTGGACGGTCAGGTTATTCCATAAAATTATAGAACCATACTTGTTGTATTTTGTATATTTTGTAAAGTTGATGTAATGTTAATATTCTATATATTTTGTACTTGAAGTTGAAGTGAATTTTTTATATTTTGTATTGGCTTATTTACATTGTATAATTTGTATTTGAAGTGAATTTAACTTCACGTTTCGCGATTCACGAATGGACTTCACGAATGGAATTCACGTTTCACGAATGGACTTCATGAATGGACTTCACGTTTCGCGAATAGACTTCACATTTTGTGAATGGACTTTGTGCAACCATTTTCACCATACTACTTTGTGCATATAAAATCAGAATATCACAAGTCATAAAAATCTCATCATTCATGTTTGATCCATAACATGATCAAAATCTATTTTTTTAAAAGACAAAAATTTCAAGTTCTTGAATTGGTCAAAAAGAACAACCAATGTTATCTTTTGGTTCCAATCAATCATATAAAATATATAAACTATTGACAAGCTCCTTACACTTCATTAAAGCCAAAAACTAAAAACCATATTTTTACATCAAAACTGTTTTGATTGAATGGATCATCGTCCCAATCGAATGAAACCTTGGAATGATGTTCATAATGATACTAAGAGTTTTGTGAAGCTTCTAATGTTGTGGAATCAAATGATCTAGGCATTAACCAAAACTATAACATCTATAGTTTTGATGTTCTTGAGGACCAACGAACCTAGCCTAGGTTCGCCTAGGACTGAAAGGTCCGGTCGAGGAATTCCGATCAAGACCGAGAGGTCCAACCAATGAATTTTGACCGGGACCGAGGATCTTCGACCAGGACTGAGAGGTCCGACCGAAGATTTTTTAAATAGAACGGAGGAGGTCCGACTGAGAACTTTGACATCCGACCGACGATTCTAACCTCAAGACCGTGAGACTTCCACACCCGACCAAGGATTCTAGTCCCAAGACTAGGAGGCTTTAGCACTCCGACCGAGAAACTCAAACCAGGACTAAGAGGATCCTCACCCCAAGACCGAGAGTTTTAGCCCCGAACGATCAAATCGCACCTAGGATTGAGGACACCGGTCTTATGGTCTGTTTGGTTGCACTTTTAATTTCTAAAATTATTTTTGTAATTTTAGGACTCCAAAACATTTTTAAAATCTCAAAAATAAATAAATGATTTCAAAATATTTTTGGAATATTTCCATAAAAATATTTTGATAAGAGCTCATTTGAGATTTATTTTTAAACCCTAATGCTTTTAAAAGTAACATTCTTCAGATACATTACTCACTAGTCATCATTACCAACAAATATCAGCATTTAAATATTGTTGTTACAATTTTTAATACACAAAACTTGTGCATATCTAGGATCGAAATAATAATTGGTTAAAATAAAATGTCATACAGCCAATTATCAAAAGACAAGAAAAAGTGCAGCGTTCTATGGCGGTGTTAATCACGAGACAAAGGCAATGATACAAGACATCATGGGCATCTTTGAAGGGTCGTTTCCGGTCCTTTACTTGGGGATTTCGCTTACGGCAAGGTAGATTCATGTAGTACATTGTAGACCACTTATTGAGAAGGTCAAAAACGTGATTATGGGTTGGGCAGACAAGAAGTTATCTTATGCGGGGAGAATTGAATTGGTGGGTAGCGTGGTAATAGGGCTTATCGGGTATTGGTCTCAACAAATTGTTCTTCCTAAGAAGGTGATGCGGGAGCTTGATACATTATTACGGGACTTCATTTGGGGCACTCATGTCCATGGGGGAAAAAAGTCAAGTGGACCAATGTGTGTAAACCTAAGGATGAAGGAGGTGTGGGTTTGAAGAATTGTGTCGAATGGAATCGTGCCGTTAATTACAAGAATTTATGGGCCTTACAATCTAAGAAAAATTCTTTATGGTTCAAATGGGTGCACTCCCGGTTTATGAAACATGAAATGATAATATGGACGTGCAAAATTACCGACGACATGGCTTGGTCATTAAAGAAGATATTGAAGCTCAAAAACAACATTGATTCGATATTTGACATCCGAATTGGTGATGGGCATCACTATGTTTTGGCACGACCCATGGTTCGAAAACAAACCATTGATTAGTAGAGATGAATTCTGAGGCTTAAGGATCAGGAGGGATTGTGCAGCTATCACGGTCCATGACATTCATAGCGGACTTAGGGTTTCGGTTATTACTAGAGTCTTGGAAGGCAAAAGAGCTATTGATCATTTGAACGGTCTCAATATTTGTAATATGACTGATGTGCACTTGTGGAAAGAGGAAGAAAATGGGAAAAATTAAGTCAAGTGCGATTTGGAACGTTATTTGGGAAAGAGGTCAATTAGTGGATTGGGCTTCACTTGTATGGTCATCTTGAGTCATCCCGAGACATCGGTTTATTCTTTGGTTTGTCTTCTGAAGAAATCTTAACACTCGTGATCAAATTCTTGTCTATATGGATATCCTGGATCCTAGTTGTGTGCTATGTGGTGGGTCTTTGGAATATATTGATCATCTCTTTGGGGGCTGCCCATTTACTAAATCTATTTGGAAACTATTCTCCTCGGCTATGGGTATTGGGAGTTTATCGGAGTCTTGAGACGAAATCATTATTGTTGCCCACACCTTCGTTAAAGGTAATAAATTTTGTGCCAATGTCTTTAAATGCGGATTTGCAACCATCGTTTATCATTTGTGGGCCGAGAGGAATGCTAGAGTATTTGGTAGAGTTCGTCGAAGTGTTGACCATGTGTGGAGCGATATTGTATTTGATTGCGGTGCGCTAATTAGAACGTGGAGGCGGATTCCTAAAGGTGAGCGAGAAAGGGTCCTTTGTCGCAAATGAAAAGTCAATTATGATGAAGTCACATCTTTTAAATGTTTTAAGGCTAGTTAGTTCTTTATGTTTGTAAGTCATGTGTGTTACTTTAATTGGATTGTATGTTTGTTTGAATTCTTGAACTTTATTCTAACTTTCTAGATTTGTTAGAAAGTTAGAGGAAACTATGTTCGTTTTCTTTCCCGTTTTGGGATTTTAATAAAATGACAATAAATCGTTTTCCAAAAAAAAAAACCAAGATTTTATAAAGTAGATACTATTAGTAAAATGGGTACGGAGGATGGAGCATGAAGCCTTTTCCCGAGTATCACTTAACTACGAACCAAAACAAAACTCCGGTTAAAAATGCGATTGTACACATATACCTTTTTATTGATTTTAAACTAAAAAATAATTGGCGACTCTTTATCAAATAAGTAATCTTTCAAATTAATTATTTACAATTAATTTATATAAATTATTTCTTTAATCAAACTAAAAATTATTTCAAATTTAATAAAAAAAATTATTTGTTATTAATTTCAAACTACTAGGATTTGGTTTAATATTTTAAAATAATGTTTTATTTAAAAATAATAATTCTGACACGTAAATCGATGTTGAAATTTCTTGAATTTCAAATTTTTTTTTAGGACGAGAGTTTGATGGGGTTAAAAAATGCATTGCAAATATTATTAAAATTATGAAAGATAAATGAATTTCTCTGTTTGAATTCACTCCTTATGAGATGGAGACTCTCACTCATTCTAAAATTTTAAGCATTATCAATGAAGGTAAGTTGACGCATTTATATTAACTAAAAAATGAAAAACAAAAAAGAAAAACCAAGTTTTCTGGTTTTTTTTTTTGCCTAGTAAATCGTCGTTAGTCGAGCAAGCATCTCCATATTTATTTGTTTGTATTTGTAACCGTCTATGTAAGACATTAAATATTAAAAACAATAGAAACCATTAAATTCTTGTAGTTGTCATCGCTAGTTAAATCTCAAATTCCAATGGATTCCTTTTTGTTCATTTTGATTCTGATATCAATCGATATTATAATAGTTAGTTTAAATTGTAAACATAAAAGATAATATAAGAAGAATATTATAAATAATATAACATGAATATATCAAATATTAGAATCAAAATAAATATTAAGATAAAATAAAATAATCTGAATAAAAAATTAACCAAAAATAAATAAAAAATGGAATAAAAAAAAAAATCAGGCTAAGAATATAGAGAACTAAAATAAAATCTAAACATACAAAAAAAAAATCTAAACATATAAAATTTGGAACAAAATAAAACATCCAAATTATAATAATACAATATATTATAATTTTTCATATATTAATCAAACTAGGGATACCCATACATTGTATAAAAAAAATATAAACAAAATTTTAAGACGTTAATCTCTATAATATAATTTATTGTAAAAATAATTTTAAATTATGAATCAATAAAAAAAATATAAATATGGTATTAAATAGAATTATAATAAACATTTATGTTATTATATATGAATTTATCATCTGATTCATGAGTTGAAGAAGAAAAATTTATAACATTTTCGACATTTTTTCTCAACTAACTCATTTCTTTAGATCATTGTATTCATAACGTAAAGATCACGAGTTAATCTTTTGACGATAACATAAATCTAAACTTAAAAATTAAGTAAAACCCAAATTGTTTGTTATTTTCAACCTCATAACCTTACTACCCGACCACGTGATCAACCTTTTACCCTTTTTGTCGCTTAGTGTATTCTGAAGCTCTAAAAAAGTCTTTAGAATTTGTAGAGAAAACTCTTCACATGTTTTTAAGTTCAAAAAATTTATTTTAAAACAACTTTGATTTTCACCGATTGCTTTTCTCTCTCGAGTATTAGCTATCGTAATTGTTAATTGATCGATCATTGTCCTTGCCATTACTCTTTGATAATACATTTATTGATTAATCATTCCTAATGGTCTATTAGAGCATTCGTTAGAAATTTAAAATTTAATCGAAATTATGTTTATCCATTGATCGTTGTTCTCAATCTTCGACTCAAGAATAGTGTCCTCAATTATGATTCTATAAGTTTAACTAATATGGAGCCTCTAAAGATGATAGTTTAAAGTTCGGGGTAAATAACTACAACAATAAAGTTGTATTAATTCATAAAAATTTCATGGACAAACAAAATTAAAATTGTTTTAAAAATTAAATAAAATAATATTGTGAGAATGTTGTATAAACAAAATTTTATATTATTTTCAATGTTTACACACAAAATTTTCATTTTATTGATATGAACAAACAAAAGAGACGTATCATCTGATAAAGTATTAACCATTAGGACATTCATAGTATATTTGTGTCCTTAAGTTGTCTTTAATTCATCTTTTTTCACAATACTCGTTTTCATAGCTTCTTCATTCTTAATATTTTGTGATGATTGAAGTAAACATAATTAACATATTTTCCATCCATTATTATCTTTTATATGATACATTTTAATATGGTATATATAGTTCATTATTATTGACTAAGAGGATAAAATGCTTGGATATTAAAAATATGGATTATAAGAAATATATCAAATTGAGAATAACCAAACATGACGCATGCCCAATGTGAAGAACCAAGCCTATGCACACACATATCACTATATCTATACGCTCATAACAAAACAAATAAATAAATATTACCTTATTAAATCTCTAGAGTAATAACTAAAATAATAAGTGAGATCATATCTCAATTTTTTTTTATCACAAATATATACTCAAACAACTTATATTAAATCACCCAACAACTCAAGATTATTTTTAGCTTAATCAACTATAAAACAACATAAGTTAAAAATATAGGATATGACAGGTATTGTTGACCAAATACTGTATTTTTCTAATAGAAATATTGTTTTTGAACTATTACAAGAGATGTCAAATGGAATTTTTTTTGTTAGGTTGTATGTTCAAAATAAACATATAGCATTTTTAATTTAATTTTTAACCGTTTCAAATTTATGGTTGGATTCACCCACGATCCGACCTAAGTATCCATTTACTCTCACATATATATCCAAATTAATCACATCTCTCGATCCGACAAACCAAACAAATCTAAATTAAGAATTATTATATATATAGATTAATTAGTTAAAAAGATGAACTTATATTGTTATGAATGTCACACATTTATCAAAAATGATGTTTAATTTAAAACATAAAGTCTTATTAGCTTAGTTGCTTAAAGAGTTATACTTGTTTTGTTAGGTTGTAAGTTCAAAACATACATATAACATTTTTAATTTTATTTATAACCGTTTCAAGCTTATGAGCAGGTCAACCCATGATCCCATCCAAATAAAAATTTACTCTCAAATATATATATTCAAATTAACTACCGCTCTCAACCCGACAAACCAAGTAAATTCAAATTAAGCATTATATATATAATGTTAGTTAAAATTTTGAACTTATATTGTTAAGAATATCTTATGTTCATCAAATTTTGTATTGAATTTAAAATATAAAGTCTTATTATCTTAGTTATTAAAAGGTTGTGCATTTTTGTTAAGTTGCAAGTTCAAAATATACATATATCATTTTTAATTTTATTTTTAACTGTTTCAAGTTTATGGGCGAGTCAACCCACGATCCGAACCAAGTATTCATTTACTATCACACACATATATATATATAAATTAATTATTATTATTATTATATATATATATATATATTAGTTAGTTAAAAATTTGAACTTATGTTGTTAAGATTGTCCCACGTTTATCAAATTTGGTGTTGAATTTAAAATATAAAGTCTTATTAGCTTAGTTGATTAAATGGTTGCTCTTGTTTTTGTTAAGTTACAAGTTCAAAATATGCATAAAACATTTTTAATTTTATTTTTAACCTTTTCAAGTTTATGGGCGGGTCAACTCATAATCCGACCCAAATATCCATTTATTCTCATATATATATATCCAATTTAATCAAATCAAGAAAATTAAAATTAAGCATTATTATATATATATATATATATATATTTATATATATATATATATACATTTATTAATATATATATATTATATATATATATATTTATATATTTATATATATATATATATATATATTATATATATATATATTATATATATATATATTATATATATATATATATTATATATATATATTATATATATACACATATTTATATATATATTATATATATATATATTATATATATATATTATATATATACACATATTTATAAATATATATATATATATATATTATATATACACATATTTATAGATATATATCTATATACATACACATATATCTATATACACATATTTATATATATACATATTTATATATATACATATTTATATATATATATATATATATATATATATATATATATATATATATATATATATATATATATATATATAACTCTTGAAATAGATTCAAGGGCGGGAGTGTTTGTCAGATTTGAAGCTTGAACCAATGAAGGATGAAAGACATAAAGTAAGAACGCAACATGCTGTTTATGGATGTTCGGAGCAAACCTTTTTACGTCACCCCTTCTTCCACAACTGAAAGGATTTCACTAAACTCTTTGAATAAAAAATACAGTTTACTATACTAGCTAACACTCTGTTGAACAGACCAAACTCTGTTAACTTAAAATATTATGAACAATATCTCTCAGCTAGATAGTGTTTTGATTCTTTCTCTCTTGAACTTAGAAGATGATAGAAATCAGGAAGTGCAAGAGTAAGCTTGTAAGATTGATAATCTATGGATCAAGAGATTGAGTAAGGTAATCGGTGATTCGGTCGTTGTCCTTTCACATATATTTGTAGTAGAAGGACACCAACGATCGAATCTTCTTCATGGACACATGGCAAGCATCCATTGGCAGGTCGCCCAAAGGACAAGAGTACAGCAGACTCTAAGCAAATAGATTGTGGTTGTATCAGACTAATAGTGCGCCGAATATCCTCTCTAATATTGTCTTGTACTGGACAAACTGTTGGAAGGACATTTGCGTACATGGCGTTCATTCATTTGATGCAATTAGATGGCTTGTCAGACTGCACAAGAGTGAGTGGAACAGAGTAGCAGACAGCTAATTGATCGTGGGTAGACGTATGCTAACTTCAAATGGCTGCTAAAGCGAGGCATTAGACGTGCTCCATTAGACTGCCTAGTTTAATGGAGTTAGACGTCAATGTCTAATAGCATGTTCCATTAGACTGACAAGTCTAATGGAGTTACACTGCAACATCTAACTACGCATCCCTTCAAACTTGTTTAAAGGAGTTAGACGCCAACGTCTAACTATGTTACACATTAAACTACCACGTCTAATGGAGATAGACTTTAACGTCTAAGTACGTATCTATTAGACTACAACGTCTCACTTCAGACTTGTCTGAAAGAGTTAGACGCAAATGTCTAACTATGTTACCCATTAGACTACCACGTCTAATGGAGTTATACCTCGACATCTAACTACGTATTTGTTAGACTGCAACGTCTAACTACATATCACTTCAGACTTGTCTGAAGGAGTTAGACGCGAACGTCTAACTACGTTACCCATTAGACTACCACGTTTAATGGAGTTAGACTTCAACGTCTAACTACGTATCTGTTAGACTGCAACGTCTAACTATATTTCACGTCTAATTAGTCTGCTTAGACCACGTCTAAGTTAGCCAAGTCTTATGCACATGCATAGAAACAAAAAGACACACTTAGTTTTTAATCGCAATTATGTTTTACACACATCATCAAAATAATGTTGATATAGTATAAGTTTATTCTTTTAATTATTTTAATCAAAATAATTTGACCCAACATCGTCGTCTGTTGAGGGGGAACCCTCAAAATAATCCGAACAAAGGCCAGTTTTCATCCGCTGAGGGGGAACCCTCGAAGTCGTTCGAACCAGAACAGGCTCCATCTGTTGAGGGGGAACTCTCGAAGCCGTCTGAACAAGATCACACCTCGTCTACTGAGGGGGAATGGAAACAACTCTAAGGCAATACTAAATTCTCCCCAAGCACCCACCAAAGACAAAGAACTAGAGCACTCAATTCAAGTAATTCTTCATACCAATCCTATTTAATATGTTCGTGTTAGTTTGCAGACTGTCTCCTCTACCCCTCCTTCTTCTAAGGAAGCCTCTCCTAGAGATGCGAGCATCCGCAAGGCTCTTTTCGATGCGTTGGGCATGATGCATCAAAACTTACTAGATATGTCCTCTAGACTACAAAATCTTAAAAAGTGATCTGAAACAACCGCTAATGATATGGATGCCTTAGCTGCTACTCAGAAGGGAACCGATAAAAATCTACTGCAAAACACGTATAAAGTAAGGCTTCTTCACACTCAATATAAGAAGATTGAGCATAATATGCACAAACAAAATTCTAATAATCATGCCGAGTTAAAGTCCTTCAGACTTGAGCTTCATCATGAGACAAGGTATTTGATTGAATCTGTAAATCTTCAAATGATGGAGGTTTCCAAATCTCTGAGGACAGAAGAAGTTGAAAGATTAGATCAAGCATAAGTTATAGCCAGGCATTTCCAAGATGAAGAAGACGTTGAGGCTGAAGTTGCCAAAGCTAGAGCACTTGCCATAGCCGACCCAAATAATGTTAAAAAGGGGGAAGGTAATAGTAGAGGGGGGTCAAGAACTTGTGGCACACACTCCAAAAGAAAACATACTCAAGGTAACTGAGGTAGCTGTCAATCTGATTGAGGCGGTCGTGGAGGAGATAGAGGCGGTGGTGGTGGTGAACGAGCAGTAGGACGACTGCATAACCTTTTAACCGAGGATTCGGTTCTTCAAGACTTTATTCCAAGAATTAAAAGGGAAGGATCATAAATCTATCATCTTACATTATGTATTTTTTTATTCTGTTTAAATACATTGGATATTTCTTAAGTTCGTATTTTAAATTGAATTTGTATTTTTAACTCGATTGTTCTAACCTAGTTTTAACATCATCAAAATGGGGGAAATTGTTGGGTTAAATTAATTAAGAAATAAATAATTAATTAACCTAAAAGAATATGCAAAACATAATTTTGATGATATGGTTTGAACAAAACTAAGTTAGGTTATTCGTCTTTGTATAGGTACAGATTTAAAGAAGACTGCGTAGTTAGACGAGGTCTAACTCTTTTAGACGTGATCTAAAGGAAAGCGCAATTAGACGTCGTCTATCTCCTTTAGACGTGGTCTAAAGGAAAGCTCAGTTAGACGTCGTCTAACTCCTTTAGACACAGTCTAAAGAGAAGTGTAGTTAGACGTTGTCGGTCTAAAGGGAAGCGTAGTTAGACGCGGTCTAACTTCCTTAGACGTCCGAAGGAGTGTCTAACTGCGTACTCAATCAACTCATCTACAGTTACCGTTTTCAACCGTCTGACAAATCAGGTACAAAAACGAATGAACAACTGCCACGTACTCCAATATTTAAATTGCTCACGATGCAGTACAACAAAACATTAGAGGATATTTGGTGCACTACCTGTCTGGTACGGCCAAGATCCCAATGCTTAGAGTCTATTGTACTCTCGTACTATTTGTGGTCGTCCAACAAAAGGAGGACACGTGTCCTCAAAGAAGTTTCGACCGTTGGTAAACTTCAACTATAAATAGAAGCTCAAGGACAATGGACAAAACACTTTTCGCCATACATGCTTCATATTTTTACTTGCTCACATATTTGATCTTGCTATTTGATTGTCTAATCTCTCTATAAAGCTCAATAGAAAATCACTTACTTTCTAGCTGTGATCATACTGTAATTTATATACTGTCTTTTTTGTGTGAAATCTCGGTGTTGTAAGTTGAATAGAAGGTGTTCTGTTCAACAAAGAGTTAGCTAGAAGTTCAGAAGCAAGCGGTTGTTAAGTCATGTGGTTTCTAATTGGGTTTGTGTAGTGTGTTATATACCTACCAAAGTCTTTTAGTGAATATCCTTCCGGTTGTGGAAGAAGGGTGACGTAAGAGTTTTATCTCCGAACATCCATAAAAACTCTTTGTGTTCTTTACTTTTTGCCATTTACATTCGTTTATCTGAAGCTTTAAATCCAACAAACTGATTCGCACTTGAACTTGTTCAAGAGTTTGTGAAGAATAGAAATAGGTTTTAACTTCTAACAGAGTTAAAACCTAATTAAAAGTCATAAGTTGTTCAAAATAGTCAGACCCATGTCTCTATTGTCAACACAAATCCTAACAAGTGGTATCAGTGCTCTATTTTCTATTCTCAAGCATCATCAGATCCAAAATCATGTTTATGGCTGCCACCAATAAGGTTCCTATGTTCTATAAGGAAACTAAAGAATAAGAGAGAAACTGTATTTTCAAAAAGAATAATAAATAAAAATTACACCATTTTATCCTGAACATGTCCATATTCCGGAAGACGAAATGGTCCAAAACATGACCATGTTGGGGACGAAATGGTCTCGAACATGGTCATGTTCGGGATGAATTGATTCCGAACATAATAATATTCGGGACCATTTCGTCCCCAACATGGACATGTTCTGGACCATTTCTTCCCTAACATGTCCATGTTCTGGGACCGTTTCTTCCCCAACATGACCATGTTTTAGACCGTTTCATCTTCAACATGGCCATGTTTTGGACTATTTCGTCACCATTATGGCCATGTTCTGGACCATCTCATCCCCAACATGACCATGTTCTAGATCATTTTGTCCTCAACATGGCCATGTTCTGGACCATTTCGGTCCCAACATGGACATGTTCTAGACCATTTCAGTCCCAACATGGACATGTTCAAGACTATTTCGTCATAAACAAATCAATATTACCAATATTTCACCTCAATTTATCAGATATTACACTTCAATTTTAAAATTAACATTAAAGTTTAAACATTAAACTTCACCTTAAAAGAACATTATAGTTGCTACATTACAATTTAAGTTAAAAATAACATTACAGTTTAGTTCTGTGGTCATTTTGTTCGCGGTAGTCTTCTTCAAAGTGGTCTTCAGTTCTGTGGTCATTTTGTTCGCGGTAGTCTTCTTCAAAGTGGTCTTCACGGTGGTCTTCTTCACAGATAATCTATTCTAGTTTAATTTAAAACTTTATGAAAGAAAATTATGTTTTCATGATTTTATTTATTCTAATTTAAAAAAAATATATTGTTGTTGTCATAAATCTAGTTTAAAAAATTCATAATAATTTTTTTTTTAGATTTAAACTTATAACTAAATAAAGAATTTAAATTAAACCAATATGTTACAACATTTTATATTTAAAAAGTAATTTATTTATCTAAATTTATTATATGTTTTATTAGATGAGTTGTTCCAATTAGCTATAGGACCACACACCCTCCCAAGGAGGGATAAAAAGATAAAAAATACATAACAAAGTTTTGAACCCTGAGGTGATTTTTTATTTATATAATTAATTTAACCAAATTTAAATAATTAATTATAAATAAAATATAATTTGCTTAGGACAACCCCAAACCTCGTCACCGGTTCTAATAATATAATACTATTGAAAATTTTCATTATGCACACAAATAGAAAATGATCAATTAGGGCAAGAACCCATCTCAATTCTTTAGTTTTTTTTAAATATAATTAAGTTGCATATCTTCCAAATCAGAACGATGCAGTTTCACAATTTATTAGCTTATTCCATTTAAGCCAAGTGAAAACAAAACATTCAATGAAAATGGGATACACACTAACATGGAATTCAACATAATTAATTAAGTTTCGTACTTATATTTTATTAGAGGTTTATTCATTATAATAAGTTTAAGTTTTTAATGGGTTTATAAACAGTAGTTTAATATATCTATAAATTTTGATGTATATCTATAAATAAAGACGTTTGATATAAAATTAAATGGACTATTATTCAATGAAATAAATATAGAATGAATTACTCTCCGTCAAATCTGTTATATATATTTATGCATTGAACTCAAATTCTTTGACAACTTCAAAAAGTTCTCTCATTTTTTATCTTCCCCTACAACTTTTATCGGTTTGGGGTTTGCAAATATCGACCACTAGGAAGTATGATGAGTGAAATCACAACATAAAAGAATTGTGTGAGTTGAAAAAGAAATTATTGATAAAATTATGGAGGAAGTTGGGATAAAAAGGTTTTGATGTTGAGGGGAGATGGACCTAACTCATGTATACATGAGAGTATTTAAAGATCCATCAAAATGCAGTAATAATTAGCAAAGAACAACAAAATTATCAGTCTGTACAAACTTAAACTCATGACTTTGATGAAATGAAGCTATGAGTTTGTATGAATTATTTATTTACTTTTCTTTTTAATCTTTCTAACTCATTTATCAATGATAAACAAATACTCTAATCAATTAAGTATTTTACCCAAAAAAACAAAAAATAAAAGAAAAATAAGAGAATGTTATATTTTTGTTTGGATCAAGCATTGAAAGTTGTTTTCACATAAAATGTGATAATTTATTTTTTATATATTCAAATAATAAATAAAATAAAGTGTTTGAATATAATAATAAACCTATGATGCCAACATCACAAAACCATGAATTTTCTTATTGTGTTAGATTTTGATAACCAATCACTTGGTGCCTATTTAAGATGAGCACACATCATTTTTCCTGCAATTTTGGGCATACTTCAACTAATCTCCAAAGAGGTTATCATAACAACCATCACCAATCCAAGTATTTTCGACCGATAAGAGATCTAAGACTCTGAGTTACTCAAGATGCTCTCATATCATATTATCTGATCTAATGAAAGAACAAAGTTATCACCAAAGTGTAAGCACCTAACTTTATGTGCCACAACCACTTCAAGAACTTGCATCATCAAATAAAAACAATAATGGAATAATAGACAGACAATAAGTAAAAAGAAACCAAACATAATTTATACATTATCTCATAACAAATTTTAGGTGGATGTTGTTAAAGACTTCAAACCGTTTCTATTGTCATCGTGAAAAAAAAACAAATAAATAAATAAAAACTTACCTCTCCCTCTGCAGGCACCGAAAACTTAAGGCGGCATCTCCAGGAAGTTGTAAGGTGAAAAGAGTTCAGTGTCCATAGTAGGAGGAGGTTCTGGAGGGTATACTACATCCAACACTGGAGACAAAGAACAAGGAGATGGATCAAATAGCCAAGGGTCAGTATCAAACTCCCCCAGAGAACTAGAACCGTTTCCATTAGGAAAACATGGATCATATATTGGGCTTGAGAAATCATGATTTTGATTATGAGAGATATCTGAACCAAAGTGGAGAGCATCCCAACCATTACTAATATGTTGGTTGTCATCTGGTGGGATATCATAAGTTGAGTTCACAAACAAGTGATTGGGTGATTCAGGTTGTGTAAAAGACTGAGAATTCAAAATGGAATTCTCCCCATTCTCTTGCTCAGAGGAAGTCTTGGGAGATTGAGATGGTAACGGGTTCAGCAATATATGTGGTTCAGAAGAAACCAAATTGATAGGCAATGTATGATCAAAACTCTGGCTGGGCTCAGGCAAAGAGAATGCAGTAGATTGAAAAGATCGGGATTCTGATAGGGAGGGTAGTCTCTTAAACCCAAATCCGTTATTTGCCAAGACATCTCCACCTGAACGTTTGAATGTTGTACGCATGCCAATAATATGACGAAGTCTGGAATTTGGGAAACCGGGTGGAGGACTACATCTGGAAACATGGGAATTTGGGAAACCAGGTGGATGATTGGGTCTACTACTACATCTGGCAACACGATTTGCAGCGACTGTTGTAGAACGTGAACGAATATTAAGGCTTAGGTGCTCTCCTCCATTGGAATAGAAGTCAGTTACTTTAGGAGGTTGAGGAAGAGCTTCATCTCCTTGCTTGCTTTGTTTCCTCTCATGCTTCCAATAATGACTTTTTTCAGTGGCGTGGCAGTGGTCAAATTTGGAGATGCCGTTGCCCCAATGAACACATGGTGCGAGTGCATCACAAACATAACAGTGGCACTGGACATTAAGACAAGATGAGCTGATATCAAATAGTAGGAATAGAATGTCTAAAAAGATCATGTTAATTGGTAAATAACTGGAGCTTGTTTGATCTTGGGTTTTTTTTGCAAATAAACTGGTCTTAAATCAAATGAAAAAAAAGAAAACTTCTTTTATGTCAGAAGTGGTTAATTTGACTTATTTGGGCAAATGACAAAAATAAGTTTGTTTTTCTTCTTCAACTTGTATCAAAAGCTTATGAGCCAAGCTCGTTTTTTTTCATAAACTTTAAAAAATGGCTCAAATTACTTATCACCGTCATTTTCTAGTTAATTCTGTTAATGGAGCTTGAAAAATTGTTAATTTGAGCTATTTTCAAAAGTTAATGAAGCAACTACATATTTTGAGGAAGCAAATCGAACTCATTTTTTGACCATCTTCTAAATGTTAATTAAGACTGTATTTTAGACTTTTAGTTGACCATTTGAAGGAAAAGTGATCGATGATGGGATAGTTGTTAAATCCAAATAAACCACATCTAACTAGCATCTACTTATATTGCTAAGAAAAAAAAAAGATTACCTGGCTACAATACTTCTCATGTTGGGTGGTGTCAAATTCATAATTGGCACATAGGTGGCGAGGATGAGGAAAATCTCTACAAGCTATCTGCACAGAGAAGATTATGCACACCAATACAGGTAAAAAAATTATGAATAGATAATGAGGCTATTTAGAATGCTTGAAAAACAAATGAATTGATTGTAGATATTGACTTATATAAATACTATACATTGGAGAATAAAATAATTTTGAAATATACGAGGATTTTAATTCAAAATGAGGAAATAAGGAACACAATTAATTTGTCAAATAGGATATATCAACCTTTTAAATGGTAAATAACATAATGTTTTTTAGAATGCCGGGTTCCTCTTCTCCTTCGGAGTGCGACTAATCCCCGTGACTTAAGCACATAGCTCGTAAACACTTATATGTTAATATGGAATAAGAGATAAAAAAAAACAAAATTTGACCAAATTAATTAGTTGTCAACACCATTTTTGCTAAAAAAAAAATCAAAATGAGCTAGAAAATAACTAGATTGATCTATACCAAATGAAACAACAACAAAACAAAAACTGTAATTTAGATCAATATCTAGAAAATAATTTACATACCATATGAAGGAACAAATATTATACTATAATTTGGATAATCTCTCAATCAAAAAATTGAATAATGTACAATATGCTCAATATACACTATTACTCCATTGTGCTTGAGGAATAGAGTCTTAGTTCAGCACTAAGTTGTTACTTATTTTATTACATGTACTTCCATGCAACTGTTTTTCCCCTCTACCAATAATATTAATATGTATTTTCTAACACATTAGGGTAATTCAAGTGACAAGAGTCGATGCCTAATAGATCAAAGGTCACGAGTTTGATTCTTACTTAGAACGCTTTAAGTTGAAGGGAAAGTTATTACTATGGGATCTACATTAAATAATAATAATAAAAATATATATATATATATATATATTTTCTGTGTGCTTCAAGAACTAACAATAAAAAAGTCAAAGAATGTCATTCCCAATAGATATCAGACATCATGTCCAGCTAGCTATATATTTTTAACAATAGTTCAGCCAAATCAGTTGCTTCTAATTGGAGAGATATTTACTACAGATAGTGTTGAATATGTGAGTTTAAATTTGAATGTGGAAACACAAAAAAGGCAAAATCCCTTAGGGTCATATTTATTCACTTCTACCAAAATAACAACCATTCAATTTGTACTATATCATGCATAATAAGGACTGGAAGAGGAAAAAGATGAGGATGTTCAGTTCCTTTGGTGTTCCATGCTTAGTGGGAATTGATATGTAAGACAAAGCATAATGAATAAGCTACTTAACCTTCTTTATATTTATCATTCTTTTGCATTGTTACTATATCATTATGTTGTTCAAGTAATTCCAGTAACTAGTTAACATGAGAAAAATGTGTCGCAAAGCTGATGCTCAACAAGATTTGAGAAAACATGGCTAAAATTGTAAGAGATAGCCATTTTGAATTTTGTGAGTTTAGAGAGAATTTGTAAGAGATGTTTGAACTCAATTTTCATTATATTGATCTGTACAAAATGAATACAGCTATCATGTACATTTATACACAATAAATGAATGAGGGCGGTTACCACTACTAAATAACAAAACGCCCATTACTCCAACTATCGAACTTGCACTTATAATACACCCCTATTTTTACTTCTTTTTTTCGAAAACCCTCAAATTGTACATGCCTAAATTGTTAAACATATCTTCGAAGATTGTCTTTGGTACTTTAGTGTTCTGTAACTATATCCAGATGGAATGTAAAGAATGTATGATGGAATTTTTGTTATAGAAAAAAGTGATGTGCATATTGGTTCAATGAGAGGTATAGGTGGGGCTAATATTCACTACCTATCTCCCAAAAAAGATAAGAAGATGCATGATTTTCGAAGAAGGTAGGTCCAATAGTGATGTAGGTCCTTTTTGTAATAAGAGAACAACATTTGTAGCATTTTTGGAACAGTGAGTATCTGATTAAGATACATTTCATGGATGTTGGATCAAGCATGTTTCTATTGTTGGGTGAATGTGGACAAAAGAGGAACAATCAAATATTTTTTAACGAAGATCGTGGAGAAGCAGTTCCACTTCAAAGAGTTTAGAACTGTTTTGTGTACAAAAAGAGTATCCACTTTTGTAATGTCTCAAATTGATTTGGCAATTGTGTGTAGGATGAAATTCACAACTATACGTCATCAAGTTTAACAACCATGACATGACGAGATAATTCTCAATGTTCCAAATTTTGAATCATTTCAAGAGGTGTCCTGTCACTTTGCTCCTATAATTGGGTCGACAAAACAAACGACAAATACCGGTGCGACCACAGCCCAATCCCAAGCCCAAAAAAGGTATCTAATCTATTAACTTCATTATAAAGGGACCATTTTTCTTATCTTTAACCAATGTGAGATACCAAACTAATACACACAAAAAAGTTCATAATATTAATAACAATATTAAAAGAAAACAGTAGGAGATCTATTTTAAAAGGTTAAAGAATGTTCATTTAGGAACTCACACAAGTTCAAAATATAATTTGAAACAAAACTGAATTTTAAGACTTAAAATGAATATTTGAACAAGTTTTTATGAACTTTAAGTAGAGAAAACATGAAAAATGACAAATGTTTAAAGTATAAAGATTGATCAGCAATCATTATCTAAAGTTAAGAAAACTTAAAAATAAAAGATTCAATTTTTATTCTCTTATTAGGTTAAGATGAATTTTCTAAAAATAACACAAAACAGTATAAACTAATCCCCATAAAACTACTTTAAAAGTTCAATAGACACTTAAATTCATATCCAGCATTGATCAGATGGGTGCTAACCTAAGTGCATGTGATGTATTAATGTTTGAAGTAGCTGTGCACTATCAATGGATTCGATTCTACACACAATTAGACTTTAGTTGAGAAAAAATAGGTAAACAATTAATATAAGATTCTAATACCTGACCCTTTGCTCCAACAATAACCAAATCATCTGAATCATCAATAGCTGAATCGTTCTTAATGGAAATTGGCTCATCTGGATCACCATCTAAGATCATACAATCATCATCATCATCATTATCTATTTCATTTGCATCACTGACCAGGATTACATCATTTGGATCATCGAACACTTTATGGATCCCCTCAAAATCCTCCGTTTCAAAATCCCCCATTTCCCAGTAGAATTCTTCAAAGTCGTCCCCTACTGTTTCACTTCTTTCACCTCTAGTCTCTTCACAATCTTCTTCGTCTGAACTAATGTTCAGTACAAATGATCCGGAATCCATCAAAATCCCTAAAATAAGAGCACCCTCTTCAACTTTCTACCGTGGATGATGTTGAAAGGGAAGAATGTCCAGCGACTAGAGAAATAGTGAGACGATCGATATTTCCAAGAATTTCTTATCACATTGGGTTTTGGGCTCGAATAAATTTATCGGGAGACCGACAGAAAAGAAAAATAAAAATTTTGCTAAACTAATCTAGTCTGATTATTCTCAAATCAAGGTTTCAGGGGCTTCAATCAATAATGGGGAAAACCTAATATCAAATATCAGGATTAAGAGTGAAGTAAGGTTTCAAATGAAGATTTTGTTGAGAGAGACCAGAGGAGAAAACCTAATTGTATTAACGTTGTATTAACACCCGTCCTAATTTGTCTCGGGAAATTCGATAGATTAATTTTAACGGTATAAAAACACTAGTATACCCTGGTACTATAGGCATGTATGTAAAAAATCGATCAAATCGGTCACTAACACAACAAAAATTAAAAAAAATTAATTTGAACTAGCCCATTCCAATTCGAATAATCAATAATTTATGAAATTATAAATCAAGCCACGAAGGCTTTGATTGGTCGATTTAGTGTGAAAACTTTAAATAAAATTGAATGATTCAATTGGTCGATTTATTGTTTATTGTATGTGGAACCACAAACCAATTAATACCTAGGTGATTATAAATTATACTAATATTTATAATATAAGTTCAATCCATAATAATGCAATATTTTTTACTTTATTTTTGTAAGATTTTCATAGTTTCATTTATGATAAACTATTTATAAAATAAAATAAAAATGAATCTCAAATATAGTAAATGAAATATGAACATTTAAATTCACATTTCAAAATTGTAATTTTTTTTTATTAAGTACTCTCAGGAAGTAATTTAAAATTAATTGAATCGGTCTAAACTGAATTAAAGACCAATTGAATCGACTAAATTAATAACCGAAAATTTTAAATTAAATATAACGAAATGAGGTGGTGAGTTTAGTGTTGGTCAAACTGATAAAAATCAACTGATGATAATTAAAATTTAAAAGATATTACATAATTTGTATAACATATGTAAAACCCAAAATAATGGATTATCTTTTGTTTTTTATCATTTAAGAGGAAGATCCTCTTAGTTTCATTCATAATAAATTATTAAAAAAAACAATCTCAAATATAGGAAAATTGACATTCCAAATTTGATAAGTGAAAGTGTGCAACAAATGCATTTTTTTTATTTAACTTCAAATGATTTTAATGGGAGGTTGATTCATTCATTTTGTTAGTGTTGTTTTATAAAATCCTTTCTTTTTTTATTTGATTTTTAATAATAATAATTTGGTTATAAAAAAATATATTTATAATTGAACTTATAGGATATTTATCTATAAGAAAAGAAAAATTTATCATTATAAAATTTTAATTAAAAAAGAGTTTTATAAATATTATAAATTTCTTAAGGAATTGTTACAATATAACATCAAATTAATCCTAAATTATTATTTTTAATAAATAGTTTAAATAATCAAATATCACGATTTTGTATAATATCTTTAATAATAAAATATTATTATAATTAATAATTAAATAAGATGGTGCATGCAATATAGGTGTACTATTTCTTTAATTGACACATGTATAAATGCATGTTAAATAAGAAATTAATTAATATTTTTATTGATTGATCAAGAGTTCTGGCATCATTCCCCAATTCATTTCATTTGTGGTTACTGTTTCCTAATTCACTTCCTTGCCGCATCCATCTTTCCCTAATTCATTTCTCTCATTAATTCATTTCTCTCTACTTCAATTACTCACTCTGTTTCATTTTTTTTTGACAAATAGAAATACAGAGAAAGAATGTTACGAACAGGGCGAAGCCAGGATAAAAAATTATATGGGGCTGACTCCAACTTGTATCTCAGATTTAACTTTCTATGCTCCGCTTTTTTTTCAATAAAATTTTCACGATTAATAGAAGATGAAGACTCGTCATGCCCTCTCAATGCACACACTTGTAAAGTGAGCCACCGAGTGCTTTCAATAGTTGTTGTAAGCTGTAATCTGTTATTTTGTTTTTCATCTGAAAACTGTGCATTCAGTAATTTGTCAATATGACAAGGATATTCATTAAATTATCAAGATATTCAACTTCCCTATTATGTGGTGAAATATTACATCCTATATGCATAACAAAAGAACATTTATCCCCATCATTAACTCGTTTTCAATATTTGAATCCATCTATTGTAAATGAGGTTTTTGGGGTTGCTTATGTTCAAACAAGAAACATGGGAAACAAAAAGTAGCATCTTTCAAAGGAGAGTATTCTAACCAAGTAAATTTCTTAAACCAATGACTTTGGAACCGTCGATTTTGATTTCCAAATTTGGTCCGCGGGTACTCATCCTTAATAGGTTGATATGACCCCATCTTGATATAAACTCGTCTAATTTCATTCATTTGATTAAAATAATATTTTCCATATCGGAATACGTAACGCTGGATCAAGTTTAAGAGAACTTACATCAACATCAATTCTAAATTCCAGGAGATTTGTTAGGTTCTTAAGCAGGGATATCAAATTCTTTATTTAAATACCGAACCAAATTAATGTAACTATTTTAACTTGTTTATTAATATTAATTTATATTTTCTTATAAATTTTTAAAATAATTTAAAATTAAAAAATATAAAACACTATTATTATTTTAAATATAATTTTTTATACTTTATTTAAATTATATTAGTTTTTAAAATATAATAAATTAAATTTGAGGTCAGGGCTTGATCACCTGACCTCAAATTCAAAGTTTAATTATATAGCAAACTGAGCTATGAGTTATATGTCAAACATATATATAATATTTTATTTTAAGTTTTTAATTTAGGTGGGGTTGGAGCCCACCCTAGCCCATGCGTGGCTCCACCCCTGGTTAGGAAGGTTTTATGTATTTACAGTTAATTATATATATTTATATGTATTATGAGGTTGATAAAGTGAGTTTTTATACCAAATCATTTTGGTAATAAGATAGTGTTATTTGAAAATGATATGGATCAAGAATACGTGTTTTTGTTAAAAAGATTTATTTTTATTAAATTCTATATTAGTTTATTCGATAATGGTAATCTATGCATGTTAGGATCATGTACAACGATAGAGACGGGGTGTAACTATGTTGAACGCTTACACACTTCGTTTAATATTAACTCTGTTAGAAGTTAATATCCGTTTTTAATCTTCGCAAGTCGTCACAAACTCTTGAACGGAGTTCAAGTGCGGAAATGTTTGTTTAGACTTGAAGAAGCGGGTGAATGAAATTGAAAGAAAAGAACTCATGAGACAAGAGAATTTATGGATGATCGGAATAAAAACTCCTACGTCACCCCTTCTTCTCAACCTTGAGAAGGATATTCACTAGAAAATTTGATTTGAATACAACACTTGTACAAACCCAGTCGGACAACCAGGACTTAGACACTTCTTGTTTCCGAACTCCTAGCACACACTCTATTGAACATAAACAAATTTTGTCAACTTACAATATTGAGGACTCACACAGAATAAACAATATATAATACAATTTTAGTATTCTAGCAAACTTGAAAGCTTTTAGAACTTTGAGATCTTGAGAGAGTAGTGAGAACAATCGGTATTTTTACTTATGAAAGCAGTTGTGAAAGCAGTTGATCGTTCAAGAATTGGTAAAAGCTTGTGTGTAAAACTTATTTTGCAAATTGTCATCTGTCTTCTTCTTAAGTATGCAAACTGCAACAAACATATTTGTTTTAGAGGACGCCTGTCCTAATTTGATTGGCTGAGTTCCAGAATGGTACATCAAGGAGGATCTTCTTTGATCTTGTCTGTATTTGAATGATAGTAAGCCAAAATGTTCATTAATGGAATTACGAGGAACATATAATTTTGAGGGTTTGACTTGTTTTGATTCATAACGGTCTTTTGTATGTCTGATTCTGCTGCCGTGTCAGACTGCTCATAACGAATGTTTATTCGAGAACTAAGGTTGATCAGATATAGGAAATCGCTTAGTCAAAATGCTGAACTTGGAGATTACCAGAAGCGCCTTGTGAAGGACCGAAGTGGTAAAATACCGGAGACGCTTATTATAAAGCCGAATTGATAAATAACTAGAGACGTTTATCCAAAAATCGATTTGAATAAATTATCGGGTGCGTCTCTTGATAAGATACCGACTTGATATAAAATCGGGAGCTTATAAAATACCGGATGCGTTTATCCAAAAAAATCGATTTGGATAAACTACCGGGTATGCTTCTTGATAAATAATCGGAAGCATAAAATACCGGAAACGTTTATCCAAAAACCGATTTGGATAAACTACTGGTATGCTTCTTGATAAAATATCGGAAGCTCACAAACTATCGGACGCGTGCTTATAAAATACCAAATTACAAATTATCGGACGCGTGCTTATATATAAAACCGAACCGATATAAAATCGGATACGTCTCAGTATAAAACCAAAGATGAAATACTTGACACACCTTTGTAAAATACCGAAGTTACAAATTGCCAGATACGTGTTTGTATAAAACCGAAATCACAAACTGCCGGATACGTGTTTGTATAAATCTGAAGCATAAAATACCAGATTGCTTCCAATATAATACCGAAGTATAAAATACCGAAGTATGAAATACCAAATTGGAGATAAAACCGAAAGGGCCTCTTTTATAAAACCAAAGTTTGATAAAATGCTAGATTTGATCAACTATTGGACAACTTTTCCTTTCCGGTTTTCTTCAATCTGCACAGAACTGATTTAACACAATTCAGTTCTTTATTTATACACTTATAGTTAATAATTTTATTTAACCATTTCTCCCTTTTTTATTATTTAAGATGAATATTCAAAACCTTGTGATTTTACAATCATTGGCTAATTCTCCTAAGTTAATTTGCTATTTTGATCTAACAATTTCTCTCTCTTTGATTGTTTAGAATAAATTATCAAAGCTAGTGCTATATGTATTTTTTAAAAATTGTCCCCTTTTGATAGTTTTATCATAAAAATATCAAAACCATTATTTGATCAAAAATATTTTTAACATGCATCATTTGATTTTCCATGTTTGATAATCAAAATAGGAAATGTAATTAGTCAATTGTTTAACAAAATCAGTTCAACAATTATATAAAGGAAAGAAGATAGTAAGTAGAAAAGTTTAGTTTCCCTCCCTTGCGTATCTTATTTGTCTTTCGTTAATGTCCCCCATGACCTAGCCCACAATACTCCCACCGGTTCGACCACCAACATTTCTTCCATGACCCCTTCATTTTGGAGCACGAGAGCCGCCACCTTGGGGAGAAGGACGTTCGGGAGACGATGGGTACTTAAAGGGATTTTGAGTCGACATTCCTCTTGGTGAAGCAGGAACAGGGGCAAGTGCATAACCATCGCTTCGACGTAATCTTCGTTTTCAGCGAGAGCTTTGGTTTTCCTATTGTGTCACCATTTGGGCTATGGTCATATTATCTTCATCAGCTTCAGCGGTTCGTTTAGTAGCCTCAACGACCGCATTTTCTTCATCCTGAAAGCGTTGTGCAACCGCCTCTACTTCTTTTGGTCTTTCAGCATCGACAACATTTTGGGACTTAGCCATTCTATTATTTGAGACGTGAGAACCTCAATTGAAGACTTGGTTTCACTCTAAGATTGAGAGTTTCGTTAAAGAAATGTCCCACCTTGTTTAACACTTGTCTCATTCGATACATTTCTTGATTGTTTTTGTCAAGGTTGGTGTCTGATGTTGCAAACGAGCTTTTTATCCTGTCCAACCTTTAGCTGATAGTTTGAAAAGTGTCACGCCATGGAGCCATAGTCTCCATGATTATGCGTCGGATATTCTCAGTTTGGAGAGACTCTTCCTCAAAGTGAGACTGAGTGGAGATACGAGAGCCAATCAGAGAACATTGGAGAGGTCTAACATGATATAAACTAACTTGAATAGACATCTCCGGTTCTGTTTGATCATTTTGATCGACCGGTTCTTCAAGAGTCTCATCTCTAGTTTTACGAGTATGGTTTGAGATCTCTTTAGATTTAAAGGACTGACCCGAATTAGAATGAGCAGGGGCCGACTGCTTGGATCTATAAACTTTACCCTCTTTTTCAATACCGCCTGCTCTAGAGGAGGAAGATCACTACCGGTCGGTTCGGGGTTTCAATTTGATGAGAGGAAGAAAGACCCTTGTCAACTATGGACGATAGATTCGAACGAGCTTGATCTTGCCCATCCTCTTTCTCATTACTTGATGCTATTTTGTTAGCAGGGGTAATTTTCAACGCTGCATGAATACACTCCCAGTCTTGGTTTGGAACACAATACTGCTCTTTATCACTAGGCTCCCGCACCTCATAACCATGGAACAATTCATGTTCATCTACAGAAGTCCTCTCATGCTCGACCAGATGTGTCTTCGATGTATAAGCTTCTTCGTCAAGCATTTGCTCAGTTCTGATAGTTTGAATCATGCCTTCACATGTAAGCATATCCTCAACAAAGTCTATAGGCTCATCCTCGTTGTCATGATTCAGATCGGTTCGAGTAGAGGGAATTCCAGAATCTTTTGAATTGGAACATTCACCACCGTCCACATATCTTAGAGTAGTGGAAACATACTCCTCCAAAATCCAGCTTAGATGATTAATGACGTCTGCGTCCGTTCTTGTAGCATCGGCAATTAGATTATAGTTATTTTGCAGTTTGTGTAGTACGGGAATAAGGCGCGGCCTCTTGCATAGGCTTCTACAAATTCACTCTTCCCGAGGGCTTCAACAACAAATTGTGTTTTCGTTAGGGAAAAGACCACATTTTCGAAATTTAACAATCCATCCCACTTCTCATTTTCTTCAATATCTGGAAGCACATCACTGAAGTTGGTGCCTAATCTTATGTTGGCCCAATTGTTGAATAGATCGATCTTCATTTGTGCCGCCGCTTCAGCCTCTTCTAGAATCAAGTTAATAGAGGTTTAAGCCTCTAGAGAAACGTCAAGAAGGGAGGCAGAAGGGGGTCAGCATGACTTTTTCCAGCCCCTACAACTTCAGCACGTTTAGGACTTGGAACGGGTTCTCTAAACTCTATTTCTCTCACCGTTCTCATTTGAGCAAAAAAAGAGAAGCCCCTTGGAAGTGTTTTGATCCCCAAGATTATTAAAATTTGAATAAAATTAATTATTTTATATAATTAATTTCTAAAGCTCCCATATATTTTCAAAATCTTTTAAAATAATGTTTTCTTTTAAAAGATGTTTGACACGCAAACCAAGGTTGAAATACATAAAACCTCGAGCCACTTCAGGTCTTCCCCCGTATTGACACGTGTCATTGCAATCACGTTCTAAGCTATGGAAGGGGACCACACCTGGGGGTTAGAACGACTCTACTAAGGATATTTTAGGCTACCTTGAAACAAATTTTTGGCCATTACAAATATATTTTAAAATTATTTTACACTAAAAAAATTGATAAAAAAAAAGAAAAAAATTAAAAATAAAAATTTTCAAAACGGAAGTACGTATCGACTTGATTCTTCTGTAGCCTGTTATCAGGTCCAGTCAAATTTTATAGAAATTTTATGTTAAATAAATAATAAAAAAATCATGAACAATGTCTAATTGAATTTACATGAACCATTAATTAATAATACATTTTGAAGCTTATTTGATTTTTTAAATCTTTAAATAGTATAAATATCAAAGTCTATCTAATTAATTTGCGTGAATCTTTAAATAAGAATAAATAATGAAGCTTATCTAATTAACTCACGTGAATATTTAAATAATAATAAAATTTGAAGTTTATTTAATTAATTTACGTGAATCTTTAAATAATAATAAATTTAAAAGTTTATTTAATTAATTTACGTGAATCTTTAAATAATAATAAATTCTGAAGCATATCTAATTAATTTACGTAATTTTTAAAATTATAATAAATCTTGAAGCCCTATCTAATTAATTTATGTAAATTTTTAACTAATAATAAATTTCAAAGTTTACGTAAATATTTAAATAATAATAAATTTTGAAGCTTATTGATTTACGTGAATTTTTAATAATAAAAAAACTTAAAGCATGTTTAATTGATTACACGAATCTTTAATAATTTTGAAGCCTATTTTTATTTACGTGAATATTTGAATAATAAAAAAATTTAAAGTTTATCTAATTAATTTACGTGAGCCTTATTTAAAAAAAAAAACAAACACCCTATTTATTTGAAGATGTCTAATATATGTATTAAACGATACACTTTACACATCTATTGAAATACGTGTAAAGATTCGTCAAATGGAATGATGACATGTTCTATATGAGTGATGTTGCGAGAGGAAAAATTAAAATGCATGGGATCGATCCCTCCCTTTGGCGATGAGCCGTCCGATAGGATGTAGGCATTGTGGAGGTGGAGGAAATTCTCGATTAAGTTGATATTCTCTTGTTTATGGAAGTGGTTTACCCCTTCACTATCGGTGAATATTGTCTTATGATTCTTCTTAGCATAGAAAACTTGGATACTCTCTCCAAACCGGTTGTTTTTCGTGCACAAATAACTAAACCTCGTCATTAAAACCCTTACGTGAACAATATATTTATAAATATGTGTATCCATTATAGTCAAAGTGAACATCTCCAAGTACATCTTGACTTTCAAAACAAAAAATTAAACAACAAAGAAAATCTTAATTCTTAAAATTAGGGGCAATTTCTCATATCAAAATAAGAATGGAAAAAGAGGTGTTCACTCATATAAGAACATGTGTTTGTACATCCATTACGTGCATGTCACGTGAATCATTAATCCTATGTTATCTAGAAGCCTCTAAACAAGACTCTTCGAGAACGTGATCCAAAATTAAAATGATCACTAGACATGATTATTTTCTGAATTGGTCAAAATAAATCCATGATAACCCAAATGGCTACTCTAATGGATGTGCCAATAAATAAATTTGAGCAACTAAAACTCATTTGAAAAAATAAAAACAAGTTTCTCATGACAAAAAATAACACGTATTCTCAAAACCGAACAAACATGGTAAGAGAATAAAAGCCAAGAGGTATTTTGAATATGACACTCAGGTTATCATAAATATGACAACCACAAGGTCATGTCTAGGTAAAACAAAACCCTCTTACTAGAAACAAAATAAAATAAGGATTTTAGAAAACAAGTAAGAATAGAGTCAAGATCATTATTTCAAAAATGATTTTCTTAAAAAAAACTCGATCGTTTCACCAAAATTTGATTAAGAGACATCAAATTGAATTCCTTCTCATTTTTAACAAATATTTAAGAAAAAGTTAATTCTCAAAGGAAATTTTGTGGAAAAATAAAAAACTTTAAGGATGAACTGAAAGCCACAAATTGAGAAAGTTTATTTCATCTTTTCCAAAAATAAAGATGTTTTAAAGCTCAAGGCTTTACAAGAGAAAAAAATGAAAAAATAGAAAATAGCAAACTACTTTTGTTGATTGAGATATTAAAATCACCACATGTTGCTCACTCGAACCTTAAACCTAATTGTTACGGTAAGAGCCCAAGTGTACAATTCTATCAAATATACCCTAAGTCAATGAAGCTTTATTCAAACTCAAAAGTTGCAAAACATTATTTAAAAAATATAGAGATGAAGTAAACATTCAAAGAAATGTGGCTCGAAGTAAGACCTATAATATAAAAAAATCATCATCTAAGTTTTAATACTTTGAGATCAAATTCCTTTGGAAAATTAAAAATAATCGTTTATACACGAGATTGAATTCAAGAGTGATGACTTTGAACTAAAAAAAATGACTTCTTCTTAAGACGATCCAAAAAACGGGTATTTCAGACTAAACTCTGAAAATGTTTTGAATCCTAAAAATCTTGATAACTAAATCAAAACTTGTTAGAGGGTCAATGTTTTATTCCAACCTCCAAAATAAAACCGAAATAAGAAGCGATGACCAAACCCTATATAAGGGGCATTTGGTAAAAAATGCATCGCTATTTTTAATAAAACCCTATCAACAAAAGCGAGGGGAAAAATATATAGGGGCATCATTTTGTCAACTATCATTGATAGTACAAAATTGTCATTACGAGAATCTTGACTTGAGGAAATAGTTAAGAAATAAAATCATTAAAATACATGTTAATAAAGAATCTTGGCCTTTGAGGAACGTTCAAGATTTGATTGACGTAATAGAAGTCAATTTGAACATTTGATCTATAAATAGGTGACAATGAATAAATTAACGTGAAGAATATTAAGAAATGAATCTTAACTAAAAAAATATAATTATCAATGTTTGATTGACACAACAATCGTCAATTAGAAAATACCTTGACAAAACAAAAATATCAAAAATTTGATTGCATAGTATTCATCAATTAGGAAATACCTTGACAAAACTAAAATTATCAAGGTTTGATTGACATAGTATTCCTCAATTATAAAATACATTGACAAAAAACCATCAAGGTTTGATTGACACAGTAATCGTCAATTAGGAAATACCTTGACAAACTAAAATTATCAAGGTTTGATTGACACAATATGCGTCAATTAGAAAATATCTTAACAAAACAAAAACCATCAAGGTTTGATTGACACAACATTCGTCAATTAGGAAATACCTCGACAAAACAAAAATCATCAAGGTTTGATTGACATAGTATTTTTCAATTAGGAAACACCTTGACAAAACTAAAATTATAAAGGTTTGATTGACACAATATTTGTCAATTTGGAAATATGTTGACAAAAATAAAATTATCAAGGTTTGATTGACATATCAATTATCAATTAGGAAATACCTTGAAAAAACAATATCATCAAGGTTTGATTGACATAACATTGGTCAATTAGGAAATACCTTGACAAAACAAAAACCATCAATGTTTAATTGACGCAACAATCGTCAAATAGATAATACCTTGATAAAACTAAAATTATCAAAATTTGATTGACATAATAATTTTCAGTTAGGAAATATCTTGCAAAACCAAAACGTCAAAAATTGATTCACAAAACAATCGTTAATTAGGAAAAATCTTAACTTTTCAAAAACTGTGAAAAATTGATTAACGTTAATTAAAAAAGGCAAATAAGATAATTAACGTGAAAACCATGAATTAAAAAGAAGAAGAGAACAACATATATCTCATGATAAAATATATGATCAAATTATTTGCAAGAATAAAGGTTAGCCCAAAACCTAGATGGCGTAAAAGGTTACCCTAAGCCTTAATGGTGTAAACGGACTTCATAGAAACCCAAAATGGAGTAAAATTGATACCATAAACTTTAAAAGGAGTTAAAAGATTCCAAAACTTTGAAGAAATAAAAGGTTACCCCTTAATTCAAGAAAAAAAGATAAACATTTTTTTATAAAATCATGATACACATGCCTTCTGTGAGGCTTGACAAGTTTGATCTCTGTCCTACTAACCATTTTAAAATAAGTCTGGATAAATTGAGAATTGTAATAAAGTGTCTATTAGTCAAGTTTGGAAATTATTTTCCAAAATAAAAACGTTTTTCAAACTCTGTCTTAAAGGGGCATTTTGAAGACACCTAAATTTTACATTCTTAATTTAAATTAAAAAAAAAATAATTATGAACTATTTTAAAATAAAATTGAAGATGAAACGAATATAAAGTTAAAATATAGGTCAAATATGATATATATTTACGACTAATTTAATTTATATTTGTTTTATATGAAAAAAGATAAATAAAAAATAATAATTAATCATAATAAAGAAGAAGGGAGAAGAAGAGATTAAAAGGAGAGGAGAAGAGAAGAAGGGGGAAGGGAGAAGAAAACTGGTCTGAAGAAGTAAAAGAAAAGAATAGAGAGAAAGAGATAAGAAAGAAAGAAATAAAGAAGAAAAAGGAAAGAAGAAGAAAGAAGAAAACCGAGGAAAAAAAATAGCAACCAGATTTAAATTCCCTTAAATTCTATTTTTTATGTATGATTTAAACTATAAAATTTCAATATCTTCAATAGTTATTGTGTAAATCATCCAAAAATTTAAAGTGTAAACCAATAAAATTATGAAATTAGCCAATAATTTAAATTAGAGACTTTCATTTTGACGGGCACAAGGGAGTAAGCACAAAAACCTTTTCCCGTGTGTAACAAAACTCCGAACTAAAATAGAATATCTAAAATGCGTTTAATTACACAAAACATTTTCCTAATTTTAGAAAAATTAGGTTGCGACCCTATATTCTAAAAAGTCAATTCCCGATTTATATAAAATATCCAAAAATATTTTCTAAAACAAATTCGAAAGTAAAAAGACCAAAATTAAAATTTTAAAGGTAGAGAGAGTCTTGAGAAATCGAGGCGTTACAATTTCATTCATATATTTGTAATCACTAATATCTAATTTGCTACCAACCTCTTAAATTAATCGCCACTTCCGGTAAAACAACCATAAAATCTCAATCGACATCTCATCTCATGACCTTACACACACCTCTTATCCCTCGTCAAACCAAGTATCAATCCCCCCAATCGATCTCTCATTTTATGACTCACACTTTTTCATATGTCATTTATTACCTCGGAAAACCACTCATCAATCACAATTTCGACCTCTAATCTCGTGACCTCACACATGTTTACACTCCGGTCAATCAACATCTCATTTATATAGTTTTAACCGTCGATATCTCCTTTTATTACTAGCCTCTTACCTCGACAAATCCACCACAAATCCCCACCTCACATCTCATCATATTTACTCTTATCGCAACTTTTTTCCCCACTTCTAGTGCAACGACAACAAGAGGTGGATATCCACAGCCTCCTTGAGAGGTCTGGATTCGAGCCCGTCAGACATCAAATTCTATGCCTAGTTAAATAGTTAAGTGTGTTTGCAGGTTATGTGCTTAACCTCCTCGTGGCCACATTTGTTTTACCACATCAATGTAACCCTAAACAATTAATCCCCCAATCGACCACTTCGGTCAATCAACATCTCATTCTTATATTTTTAACCACTAATATATAATTTAGTAAAACACCTCTTATATTTACCATCACTTTGGAAAATCAACTACCAATTCCAAATCAATATTTCATCTCATGACCTCTCACACCTCTTATCCCCTCGATAAACCACTCCTCAATCTTAGTCAATCTCTTATGACTCGCACTTTTCATATGTCCCTTTATTCCTTGAACAACTACCCACCGATTTTCATATGCCTATTTATCCCCTCATATGCCTATTTACCCCATCGACAAACCACCCACCAATCTTAGTCGACCTCTTTACCCATAAATTCCCACCTCACATCTCATCATATTTACTCTTATCGCGACTTTTTCCCCCACTTCAACAAATCAACCATCAATCCCTTTTTTAGCCTAGAGGAAACAAAAGGTGGATCCCTAGATTCCTTAAGATTTCTAGGTTGGAGCCCATTATGCGGAAAATTCTGCACCTAATTAAATAGTTAAGTATGTTTGTGGGCTATGTGTTTAACCCTCTTATGGCCACATTTTTTCACCCCACCAATGTAGCCTGGTGGTAAGAGTCGTCTTAAGAGACCAAAAGGTCACAGGTTCATTCTATATGGTAACACTTTGAGTTTAAGCGGGACATGTCTATAAGGTGTTATGCAAATTCTCCTTTAATTCCCAAAAAAATAAAAAATCTCCCAATCGACCACTTCGGTAAATCAACATCTCATTCATATATTTTTAACCACTAATATCTAATTTATTTAAAAGACCCCTTATATTTACACTCACTTCGGAAAACCAACTACCAAATTGAAATCGACATTTCATCTCGTGACCTCACACACCTCTTATCCTCTCGACAAACCACTCATCAATCTCAATCGACCTTTTGTGACTCACACTTTTTCATATTCCTCTTTATTCCTTGGTAAAATACCCACCAATTTTCATATGCCTCTTTATCTCCTCATATGCCTATTTACTCCATTGACAAATCGCTCACCAATCTTAGTCGACCTTTTTACCCATAATTCAACAAATCAACAATTAATCCTAATTTATCACAAACATCTTATCAATCATCAAACCAACAACTAATCCCCTAATTGAACATCATCTTTTAAACGTGACCTCACACTTATAAATCATAAACCAACCACTTGCATATCGTGACCTCACACTTTCAAACAATCTTCAAACCAACGAATAATTCTGTTAGATTAAGTTAAAGAAAAAAGAGGGGAATATTAAATTAAGATTAAAAGGAAATTGTTAATTAAGTTGAATTATGAAAAACGCTTTAATTGATTAAAATGAAATTAGTATAATTAAAATCAATACGACATAGTTTTGATGATGCGTTGATAAATGAATAAAACTAAGTTCAGCAAATGTTTTAATGCGCAGGTAAATCTAAAGAAGTATTGAAAGCAACCTTGCTCCATTAGTAAAGATGAATTGGTGCTGATAGCAGAGCTGACATCAGTAGAGCTGAAGAAATGTTGACAGCGGACTTGTTCAAGCAGTAGAGCTGAAGAAGCGCTGGCAGTAAACTTGTTCAAGCAGCAGAGCTGAAGAAGCGCTGACAACAGACTTGTTCAAGTAGTAGAGCTGAAGAAGCGTTAGCAGAAGTCTTGCCCCATCAGCAGTGTTGTGTTGCGCTCAACATTGTTGCACCAACAACAGTGTTGCGTCAACAACTGTGTTACATTAACAGCCGAGTAGCCAACATCAGTGTTGTGCTAACAGCTAAGTCCGCTATCAATTGACTTCTACATCAGCTTAATTTGCCAAAATGTACAACTTCCACGTATATGAATATTCCATTAGTCCACGTCCTACTATCCCGTAAGCCACATTCTACCGAATATTCCATTATTCCACGCGCTACTATCTCGTAGGCCAAGTTCTACCAAATATTCCATCAGTCTGCGCACTACTATCTTGTACTCCACACACTAATAAATATTATTCGTTTGAGCACTATCCCGTATACTAGGTGTACAACAAATGAAAGTTGTCATGTATCTATGAAATAGATTCGACCGTTGCCATGCATTAAATATAAAAAGGCATCAAAGTATAATGACGAATTTCTCGGCTCTTTGATTACTCTCTCTCTAGCTCGTTTATCACAAGTGAATACGTCAAGTCACTCCATCACATTGAGAGATACTCGTTTGTATTACCTGATAGTTATTTCAGTATTGTAAGTTAGATAGAACGTTGCCTATTCAACAGAGAGTGTGTTGGGAAAAATTAAGTAAAGAGTTAATTAACTTAGAAGAAATTGTTGGGAAGAACTAAGTGAAGAGTTAATTAACTTAGAAATTATTAAATATTAATCAACTAAGTTTTGATGATGATTAAATATGAGAGAAGCTAAGTCGTCTAATTGTTTCTATGCAGGTGCATCGGATTTGGATAACTTAGACGTGGTCTAAGCAGGCTAATTAGACGTGTTGTTAGTTAGACGTAAAAGTCTGAAAGATACGTAGTTATAATTGCAAGTCTAACAGATATGTAGTTAGACGTGCAAGTCTAACAGATACGTACTTAGACGTGCAAGTCTACCAGATACGTAGTTAGACAGTGCAAGTCTAATAGATACGTAGTTAGACGTGCAAGTCTAACAGATACATAGTTAGACGTGCTAGTCTAACAGATACGTAGTTAGAAGTTCCAGTCTAACAGATACATAGTTAAATGTTGCAGTCTAACTTCATTAGACGTGGTAGTCTAATAGGATGTAAAGTTAGACGTTGCAGTCTAACTCCATTAAACTTGGTGGTCTAATGGAACTCTTTGTTAGACGTTGATGTCTAACTCCCTTAGACTTGGAAGTCTAATGGAGCACATCTAATGCATCGCTTCAGTAGCCGTTTGAAGTCAGCATACGTTTACCCATGATCAACTAGTTGTACGCTACTCTTGCTCCACCTTTCTTTGCTGTCCAGTACGCTAGCTATTTGCATAAAATGAATGAACGCCACGTACGCGAATATTCATCCCACTACTTGTTCAGTATAGGACACTTCCAAAAGGATATCCAGCGCACTACCGTTTAGTACGGCCACGATCCATGAGCACATAGTATGTTGTACTCTTGTACTATGGGGGCTTTCCAATGAATGTTTGCCATGTGTCCATGAAGAAGATTCGACCGTTGGTGTCCTTCTACTACAAATAGATGCTCAAGGAAAACTGTCAAATCACTGGATACTCTGCCAAAAATTACAATCTTACAAGCTTACTCTTGCACTTACTGATATCTATCATCTTCAATTTCAAGAGAGAGAATCAAAAACTGTCTAGCTGAGTGAATATTGTTCTTAATATTGTAAGTTGAATAGAGGGTGTTTTGTTCAATAGAGTGTTTAGCTAGATCAGTAAACTGTATTTGAATCAAAGAAGTATATAGTGAAATCCTTCCGGTTGTTGGAAGAATGGGTGACGTAGGAGAGTTAGCTCTGAACATACATAAACAACTTGCTTTGTTCTTTCCTTATGTCTTCCATTTCTCATTGGTTCAAAGATTCAAACCCAAACAAACAGTTTCGCACTTGAATCGTTTCAAGAGTTTGTGAAGGTTTGTGAAGAATAGAAAGTGATATTAATCCCTAACAAGATTTGTATCAATCCATTTATCCGAATTTGCTAACAATAGTCAGACCTCCGTCTCTATTGGTTGCACCGATCCAATCAATTGGTATTAGAGCTCTGTTTTCTATTCCCAAGCAAAAGGAACCTGAATCATGTCGAAAGATGCTAGCTCCTCCAAGATCCCCATGTTTTCGAAAGAAAACAGTTATAATATAATTGTTAGAACTTATGAAAAGTTTAATGAATAGATAAAACTAAGTTCAAATAAATATATATGTTAAATTGCTAAGTTATATCAAGTATATTAATTGATTTAAATATAACAAGAAGGTGCTGTAGTGTAGTGGTAAACACTCTTGCTTGTGATACGGTGACCAGAGATCGAATCTCACCGACTGCAAATAATATTTAAACATTTTCTATTTTAGGGAAGCTGTGCAAAATACCGAAATTTACTTATAGGTGGGCTCGGCCGTGGATATCGGGTAGTTTGACCGGTAGTTCGACTTCTGCTCTATGAAAGATCGGTCGACCGACACTTAATTAAATACTTATGCATTAAATGAGGAGTGACTTTAGTCATAATTGAGTTCCGGTCAATTAAATGCCTTCAAGATTAAATGAGTTCCGATTATAAATGAGCTCCATCATAAATGAATTCCGGTTAATTAAATGCCTTCAGCTCCATTTATTAAATGAACTGCAGGCAGCAGGCTTGTCTAAGTCCAGAAGCAACCTCTAAACAGTAGGTAGCTGATAGGTGTACAGTCACCTAGATTTGTACAAGTCCAGAAGCAACCTCTTTTCTTGACCAACCGCATTAAATTCTGAAGAAAGAGAAATATGACCGTTGTCATATTTCTAGTATAAAAGTAAGCAAGAGAGCCGAAGAAATCGGGCTTGGTGTGAAGAACTAACAAACGAGAAAATTGTTGCGCGACTTACTCACTCTTGCAAACATACTTTGAGAAATCTACAAAGCTATTGAGTGATAAGAACAAACTAAAAAGTTTTGTGTATTTACATATTTGTAAAAGTGTATTACAATACTGTGTGAGTATTTTAAAGTGTACATCGAGCAGTAAATAAGACTCGAGTGTGTATTGTATTGTGTTGTGCAATATTACTTAGTGAATATCCTTCACATTGTTTGAGAAGAAGGGGTGACGTAGGAGAGTTTGCTCCGAACATCCATAAAATATGTGTCTTGTGTTCTTCATTTATTTTCGGTCACTAAACCACCGAACCGGTTTTTTCTTAAACCAACCGAACCGGTTTTCCCTTATTCCAACCAAACCGAATCACTGCTTATTCCAACTGAACCGAATTACTACTTAACCAACCGAACCGGTTTTTCCCATCATCCCAACTGATCCTTCTCTATTCTCTTCTTTAACTGATCCTTGTGTGTGTTGCTTCAAGATAACACAAACTACTTTTGCACTTGAACCCGGTTCAAAAGTTTGTGACAGTTTGTGTGGTGTTAAGACCGGTGTTAATTCTTAACCGAATTAGCACCAACCGATGTGTGTTTTTGTGTAAAGAGGTCTCTTTTAGACGAACCCCGGTCCCCTATCGGCGATCCCAATCCTAAAAGTGGAATCAGAGCATGAATCTTAACACCCAAGCAACCCAAAGCAAGCAAGTATGACTTTCGGTGAGAAACTTTCAATGCTAGAAAGCAAAAAGTTCACTGATTGGTTGATTCGAATGCACTTGCACTTGACCACCATAGATGAAGAAATGATGTTCATCCTCTCAGACGGTCCGATTAAGATCGAGAAAGAAAGAAGCGAATGGACAGTTAGGGACAGAAGGAAGAATAATCTTGACAACATAACTAGATATGCTATATACAAAGCTTTGGACAGAAACATGTTCGCAACAACTAGGTCATGCTCCACTGTCAAAGAAACTTTGGAGAAGTTGATTCAACTTTTTGAAAGGTCATCCAGCTACAACTCATCAAGTGAAAGCGATGAATGAGCGGTCAACAGTCTCATGGCCGACGACATTGAGGTAAGTGATTTCAAACCTAGCAGTACAAGATCTTTCTCTCAAAACAATGAAAATGATATTTTGAAAAATAAAATAAGTGAGATCTAATCTGAGATTGAGAAGATCAAGGAAGAAATTACAAGCTGCAATGATTTAACTTCAAAGGATGAGATGATTTATGTAAAGCCAAATTCAAGTTGGCTGAAACCTGAATATTTATTCTAAACCGGCCAACAATTATAAGTTTTGAATATTTATTCTAAATAATCAAAAAGGGAGAAATTGTTAAAACATACAAAACCGTTTATAATTTTCCTCAACTTTTTCAACCGGCCAAACAAATATAAGCTCTTTAAACCGGCCAACAATTACGAGTTTTGAATATTTATTTTAAATAATCAAAAAGGGAGAAATTGTTAGAATATAATTGTTAGAACTTATGAAAAGTTTTAATGAATAGATAAACTAAGTTCAAATAAAGATATATGTTAAACCGCTAAGTCATATCAAGTATATTAATTGGTTTAAATAAAATAAGAAGGTAGTGTAGTGTAGTGGTAACACTTCTGCCTGTCATATAGGTGACCAGAGATCGAAGCTCACTAATTGCAAATAATATTTAAATTTTTATTATTTCAGGGAAGTTGAGCAAAATACCGAAATTTACCTGTAGGCAGTCTCGGCCATTGATATTGGTTCAGTAGTTTGACTGGTAGTTCGACTTCGGCTCTATGAAAGATCGGACAACCGACACTTAATGCTTCTGAAGAGGAGATCGGTCAACCGGTATTTAATGAAGCATGGCCGGTTAATAAATACTTCGGCATCTTGTATAGATCCCTTGACGACAACATGTTCAACTACATCATATCTTGTGAGTCTACCAAAGAAGTTTGGGACAGACTCACTCAACTATGTGAACGCAATGTGCAAACCAAAGAGAAAAAGATCATGGTTGCCACACAGCAGTTTGACAACTTCAAGATGTGTCCAAGAGACGATACTGAGTTTGATGCAAGATTTGGTCAGATTTCACCACCATATCCATTTTGGGCAAGACCTACAGCAACAAAGAGATTGCTATAAAGGTCATGCGTGCATTACCAAGGGAGTGGGATATCAAAACCATGACGATGAGGGAGTCCAAAGACCTCAATAAGATGGAGCTCTTTGACTTGCTTGCTGATCTGAAGGTCTATGAGTTCGAGTTGCACTCTAGGATTGAAGAGGAGCACCCCTCATCCACCATCATAACCAAAACTTTGGTTACTGCCGAGGAGACACCAGTTGCCACTAAAGTGAAGACAGTTGCCCAACAGCTCAACAGCGATGTTATGACTCTCTTCGTGAAGAAGTTTGGCAAATTTATGAAGAAGAGCAATTCTAACTCAAACTCCTCAAATATCAATGATGATAATAAATCTAAAGCTAACGTGAAATTCTTTAACTGTGGTATTTTAGGTCATTACAAATCGGAATGCAGAAAGCCGAAACATGATGAGAAAAAGAAGGACGAAGAGAAAGAGCTGAAGGCTCTTGTGGCGGCCAACGGGAAGGAAAAATGGAACTACAGCGACTCAGACTCATCGTCCAGCGATAGCTATGATGAAGAGGTTGTTTGTTTCATGGTAAGAGAAGAAGAAGAAACTGAGGAATCTGAGATATTCGATTTCTCTTCTGATGAATTTTCACGGGAAGAATTGGTAGCTACACTCAATGACATGGTCATAGAGTATAAAAAACTATCAAAATCCCAGAATGAAATAAAATCCACCTTTGAAATGTCTCAACTTATTTTACCACAAACTCTAGAACCAAAAGTTTTTGAAAATAACAATGAAGAGGCCTCATCTGAGAATGAGATACTCATAGAAAAGATTCAAACTCTCTCTACTGAAAAAACGTTTAAACTATATTGTCGGTTCTTGGACAAGGTCTAGAGAAGTTGTCAAATATCATATTAGTCTGTTGAAACCTGTTGGATGCAAATCCAGTATAGGATTTGATAGCGATGACTTGGTCATTTGGTGATATTTGGTGATACATGGAAAATGGATTTTGCACTATAAGCTCTATACCCATTAAAAATGAACTCTCTTTATAAAATCTTGGCTTTTGAAAAAATGGTTTTATTATGTTTTATTTAACCAATTATTCTTCAAGTCTTAACATGCACATATTTTTCTTGCAATGAAAATTTTAGAATAATATTTAAATGATGGTACCTACGATTGATGGCGATGATTATCAAGAAGGGAACCTAAAAATTATTAGTTCAAGACATTAGAATTTAAAAATAAATCCATACAGACCCTTATCAAAATATGTTTTTACAAAAATATTCTAAAAATATTTGGAAATTATTTTCTATTTTTTCTTCAGATTTTTAGAAAATGTTTAAGGGCTCCTAATAAAAAAAATTCAAATCTCAAACAAACGGGCCATAGGACCGGTCCTCTCGGTTGAAGGTGTCAACTCCTAGGTCTCAAGCGCTAAACCCCCGGTCGGATGCGAGATATCCTCGATCGAGGATAAGACTTCTCGATCGGATGTAAGAAGTCCTTAGTCGCGCGCATTGATCTCTCGGTTGAGTGCAGAGATCCTCAATCGGGTGCGGGGATCCTCGGTCGGTTGCTAGAACTACTCGATCGTGTGTGGGGAGTTCTCGGTTGAGGCTAGATTTCCTTAGTCAAAAACCATGTCGGGCTTGTTTCCCGATATAACATTCGATCGACATGATGTCTCATTGATTCAAACAGTTTTTGAACAAAAATCGTGTTTTGGATTTTAAAGGTTTTATTGTGTATAAGGAGTTTACCAATAGCTTCCTCGTAAATATTATGATCAAATAAAACTAAAACATGAACATTGAGTTTTCATTTTAACCAATTCAAAAACTAAAAGTTTTATTTTTATAAATTTTTAGTTTTTAATCAAACATGATCGAAATTACTTGGAATTGATCTAAATATACTACTAACACCCTTAGAAATGTGTTAGAAAGGTTTTTGGGTTAATCCCATGAACATAAACATGATTTTGAAAATTTTCAAAATCAAATTTAGGTACTTTAATTTCGATCAATTGATTTAAACTGATTTTGACAGAAAGCTTACAAATGATCTTAGGATCATTTTCTAATCAAGAAATTGAACAATCAAGAAGTATGTAAAAGTAGAAGAACTAAAATGTAAAAAAAATCATTTTGAATTCATAAGTTGAATTACAACATGAATGGAAGCTTACAGTGAGTTGGAGAACACTCCTGAACTCTTTTAGAAGCTTTGTGATTACTTAGATCCGGGCGGTAGGGCCTTATACAAAATTTCAAAATTTTCAAGAAAAGCTTGAATATTTTAATGGCGGATTTCGTATGAAGTAGATTGTGGACTTATGTTTCGGATCCTTGCCTTCGTTCTAGCTATAGGGAGTATTTATAACCTCCTTATGTCGGTTCATCAATCAAGTGGATCGAATTTTAGACAAAAGACAATTAATGATTTTTTTATATTCTTCATCTAGTTGATCGTTATAGGGCATGATTGCTCTTATAATGGTATGTAAAATAATCACCATGTTATGATGATCATTTCATCCTTTGAATCAACGTATTTGGTTGAGTATCGACCGAGTTCCACTTTTTAGAAATTAAAAGTTTCGGACGATCATCATTGTTATTCGTCGAGAGGAAGAAGACAAACAAGAGGACGAAATGTCATCGTTTTGGGTTATAATGTGAATGCATGGGCGTTTCGTCCGTGTTTTGTCAGCGCTCTGTCGCATTTGGGCATCTTGTTAGTGTTTGGGCTAATGACACTAAGTCGCATGTTAATTGATCAGTTGCTTCGCTAAAGCACATCTCTTCTATTTCAGCGGACAATGTGGCTCGTTGTTAGGCGTTGTATGAGGCCTAGGCGCTCATCTGACGGTTGTATGGTTTGCTGCACTAAATTCTCCTAATTTTGGTTGTAGTAGATCACGATCCTTTTTCATCCTTAGGGCTTGATTGAAATTGATTTTTCTTTCATCCTTAGGGCTTGATTGAAATTGATTATTCTTTCATATTTAGGGCTTTATTAAAATTGATTTTTTCTTTCATCCCTTTAGCTTATTTTCAGTTTACAAATTATACAAAATGTTTTAAATAGACATAATATTTTTTTGCCTATTTATTTTATTTTTTTTGTATACTTTTGGCGCTTTATAATTAATTAATTTTGGATAAAATGAATACAACATTTATCCTAAATTATTTATTTTAATTTATTTTGACCCCTTGAAATTAATTTGAGATAAAATGAATATAACATTTATAAATTATTTTATTTATTTTTCTTGTCTTTTATTTTAATTATTCGGGATTTTATTACTACAATAATTATTCCAATTAACTATATAATTATTTTTTTGCCTTAATTTTAATTATTTTGAATTTATTTATTCAAAATAATTATTTAAAAATTTATAAATTGGGTATGTAAAATTTTTGTGTATACAACAAGAAATGAATTCAATGCACTTTTTTTTGAAAAAAACTATTTCTAGTGGAGTGATCTCTTGGTTCTTCAATGTGAATGTTAACTTACTAATATTATTAAATATTGTGTAAAGATGATATTTCAGTGGTTCTTGTTGCTTAAAAGAATTGAGAGAATGAAGATTGACTAACACAATCATTGCAATAAGAAGATTCGTATGATTTGAATATTCAATAGTGTGATTGCTAGCTTTCATGTTTGGATTGAGCTTTCATGTTTGGATTGAAACATTTGATGTTGACATATTATTCTGTCATAAATTCCCAACTTGTAATCTTAGTTTCAAATGCAATGAGGCGAAAAAGATTAAAAAAATGTGTGATGCGATTGAGGATACTAAAATGCTCATTCCAAAGTTTGGATTATTTTACAATTGAAAAATGATAGGGGAATCGGAATAAGGCCGAAAATCTGACGTGGCCTACCACGTCGACCATTTAAAAAAATAGTTTTTTTTTTATATTTGGTTTCTATTTCCCTATCAGTTTTTTCACTCTCTTCTCTTCAGTTATCTCTTCGGCGTCTCTTCACTTGCCTCTCCGACGAAACCTCTTATACTTATTTGGCATTTTTTCTTCCTTCTTCATCAGTCAGCGATTCTGGCTATTCTTATTCGGCGTCTTCTTCATCTTAAAAGTTCAAAATGGTAACTCTTATAGTCTCTTTCGCCTGCTCTTCGTTTTCATTTTTCTTCGTTTCTAAACCTATGTCTTTTCGTCTTCATTTAGGAGAAGATTAATTTTGCATCCACCGAGGTAAAATCCCAATATATTGTATAAATTGAAAAATGCTAAACCCTAATAAAACATATTTATTATTCGCTTGTATGCTTGTTAAATATTTTGATCCTGATATATTGTATGATTGTTTCATGTTAGGGTTTAACATTTTTCGATTAGGGTTTAGCATTTTTTTATTAGCGTTTTGAAAATGTATTTTTGGTTGATTGGATTAAAACGTCCCTGAAAATAAAATCAATCAAGCGAACAATAAATATGTTTTTGATTTTTGGGATGATTTTTTCCCAAAAGTTTCATCTTTAGAAGGAGAAAAATGTTCCAATAAATCTTTTGGGACATTTTTCTCCTGCAAATGAATCTTTCAAGACATTTTTTCCCGAATTGTTTTTTATTTTTGGGATAGTTTCTCCCAAAAATAGATATTTCGAGAAGATTTTTTCATGAAATGTACATTTTTGGGAGGTTTTCTCCCAAAAATGGATCTTTCGGGACGATTTTTCCCAAATTTTATCTATTATCTATTTATCTATATAGCTTTTTATCTGTTTAGTGAGTTTCATGGTTCATTTATTGGTTTCTTTAGAGTATATAAAAAGAAGGAAGCAACTAACCCTCCCACAAAAAGAGGCAGACGTTAACCTTCCCCAGAAAGATACAATAGAGAGTACAATAGAGATTACATCTAAAACTGGAGCTGAACAATTCCAAAAAAAAGATGCTCACAACATATTTTTTACCAAGACTCGTCTTATGCATTTTACCATCTTAGTCAACGACTATCTAATCAACAAAGAGAGATGGTGAAGGCCATAGGCTATGGAAATCTTCTATCACTATCCCTTTCTAAATTCCCCGACGAACTCTCTCGATATCACGTCAGGTCGTTTGACACTAGTACGTGTGTGATCATCCTATAGAGTGGCGAGAAATTAAAAATCAAAGAAGATAATGTTCAGTACGTATTGGGCATCCCTAAAGGGAGATTAATATTATAGAATATGAAGGAAACAAGATCAGGTGCCCCGACTATAAGTTGACGAAGTTTAGGAGTAGATAAAAAATACAAGTGGAAAAGTGACTAAATGCCAGACAAAATATTGGAGAATAAAGTAGTTGACAACAATTTTAAGATAGACTTTGTACTATATGTGTACTACATATGTGTACTATATGTTGTCAGTTGCTTTCCGTATACAATGCATCTGGGTTAACTATCTAGGTATAAAGTTAGTCACATTTGGGTCATTTATATACACTTATATTATTTAATGTTAATAATCCTCAAATCCTTTTTTGTACCTGCAGGATTAAAATTCTGAAATCTATTTTAGGTATTCATAATATCTCAACTTTTTTAGATATTCATAATATCTCAAAGTTGAATTGGTGTAAATTCACACTTGACGGATTAGTGGAATCATGCAATAAATGGAAGGAGAACGAAAGTCTTCATTTCCAATAAACGCAAATATTTATCCTCGTAAGTAATCTTTGTCATCAGTACTTTATTTTTGTGGTTTATTCAAACGTAAATATTTTTAATATATTGAATATATATATATATATATGTTTTCAGTTATGTTACTTATATAGGGTCTACAACCCTAAACTACAAATACCTTATGAACGCCGATTTTCGATACTGTCATGTTGAAATAATAATAAGTTGAAGAATAGGTTGGACAAGGAGTTTACAAAAGGAGGAATCGTATGTGGAAGCGATGTTGGACGCCTTCTACTTCCAAATGAGAAGGAGCACGAGGTAAGGGCAGTTGAAGGGGGTGCCTTAGCATTAGGCAGAGACAGATGGGGCGGTTCTTGAGACAATGGAAGAGCCTAAGAAGGCAACGCCTAAGAAGACAATGCCTAGGAAGCTAGGATAGGTTGTCAATGAAGCATTCAATCTCATTGCTAACTATACACAGAATCTTTCAAAAGCCACATGAATGTTGGCATATGTAAGAGAGTCATCAAAATAAAACAAATGGGACATAGGGCCATTGTATGAGACCTCAATCTAAGTACTTATGATTCTATGCACGAAGATGAAAATCTTAGGATTTTCTTCCAAAATTTCTTCAAAGAGACACCCTCTAAAGAAGCAATGGTGGTACAAACACCTGCAATGGTGGTACAAACACTTGAAGTTGTGGTACAAATACATGTAATAGAGGTTGAAGAAGTTGGTGAAAAAACACCCAAAGTAGTGGTACAAACACCTGCAATGGTGGTACAAACACCTGTAGTGGAGGTTAAAGAAGTTGGTGAAAAAACACCTGTAATGAAGGTTGAAGAACTTGGTGAAAAAACACTCCCTATAAGAAAAAAAACTTAAAAGGATGACAAAACCTTCACGACCCTTCAACCTCCACCCAAAGTGGTGATTGAAGGAGTTTGTGAAAAAACATGAGGCCTAATAAGAATAAATCTTAGGAGGAAGTCGAAACTTCCACTAGCCCTTTAACTTCCACCTGTAGTGGAGGTTTAAGTAGAAAATCATTTACAAATGGTGGTTAGTGGTGAAAAAACACCTGCAGTGGTAGTTGAAGGAGTTGGTGAAAAAATAAGAGGCCCAATAAGAATAAATCTTAAGAGGAAGACGAAACTTCCACCGGCCCTTCAACCTCCACCCATGACAACCATCACTCAAAAATATTCTAAGTACTTTGATATGGTCAAAGTAAATGAAGATGATAAACTTGTAGTGGAGTTGATTTGATTAAAAGAAGCGGACATGTAAAATTTAAAATTCTTCATTATAATGTTTTCTTAACTATTATTTGGATGTTTCTTAACTCTTTATTTTTTCTTTTCAGCAATGAATTGTTATTTTACGACGGATACACCACACTCAATAGATCTCATATGCCTTCTCTAAAAATTGAATGATATGCTGATTCCGGTGTGGTTGATGTATTGGCACACTTAATCAATCTTTGGAATAAGAGAACGACCGTCAAAAGAATTTTCTTTACTACATACTCTTCTTTAAGTTGTTTATTTGATGGTCTTATTATCTTTATTTTTAATCTGATGGTTTGGTCTTATTGTGATGTTAGTTTGCATATTCTAGAAGCTTTTTTAATGCTCTTCAAGATGAAATGAAAATTTTAGGAATAAAACATGAAGACATCAAAAAGACTCCCCTTATAAGTAACATGTATGTACAATATGTTCATAAATATATATATATATATATATGAATATATAATATATATATCTTCAAATGAGACTTTGCAAATCTTGTTCCCTATTATAGTTAGTGACCACTTCTATGTTCTCTGCATCAATATGCTGAAGAGAGAACTCCAATTCATCGGCAACCTTCCATTTCAAGAAGAAGCAAAAATGGAAGACAAATATGTCTATGTTCATAGTATGGTAATAAGCTAAACTTTCTCTAAAACTATTTATAAATGTTTATAAATTTTATTTCATTAGTAAAACAAAAATCTGCAATCGTGGACTTAATTAAGACTGTCGACTTAAGCATCGACGATTTAATAACTTAATTCCCGTTCAGGGTTTTGAATTTACCTTGGCAAGACCCGACTAATAAAATTGATTGCGCAATCTACTATGTGAGTCACATGATGACATATTAAGGAGATGAAGCAATGTGAGATTGTTCTTTCACGAAACAAAATGTAAGTTACAGATTTAAAATTATTTATTGTTGTAGAATTCTCTTTACTAACATGTTAATACTTGTTTTTGAAGGTTAAGGCATTACTTGAGGCTCGAAGAATAAAAATATCTTCGATGTTCCTAAGGTCACGTTTGAACAAGAATTTTCGGGAGATAGTTAAGAAAATAATCAATATTATTTAAGATAAGAGTTGTTGGAAAAGATGATTCATAGAGATTAAACTTGTAAATAATGAATGTTGTCGATGAATTGTAACATTGTAAATAATTTTGAATTTTATAAATGAGCATTTTACACAATTTGAGTTTTATAGATGAGAATTTTACTTCAATTTGAATTTTTGGAAAATAAAAACTTTCGGAATGTCTTTCTCCCAAAATTTACTGAAAATTTTCATTTCGGGACGTTTTATTCTCAAAACTTCCCAAAAGTTTTCATTTTGGAAAGTTTTTTTCTCGAAACTTCACGAAAGTTTTCATTTCGGAAAGTTTTTCTCCCGAAACATCCCTCGTACGCACGCTTCTCCTTGGTCCGAGTCATGATTCAGGATCTTCGGTTGGAGTGTCGATGTCCCTCGATCGAGGTGCTAAGGTCTCTCAATCCTTGGTTGAACTTATTGGTCTATGTGTAAAAATCTATTGGTCATGGGTTAGCTTGAGGCAAAGTTTCTCAGTCGAGGTTTATAAACTTCCTGGTCCTGGGCTAGCTCTAGGCTAAGTCCCTCGATTGAGGTGTATAAACCTCTCGGTCCTAGGCTAGCTATGGGCTAAGTCCCTCGGTCCTGGGTGCATGAGCTCTCAATCATAAGTTTGGAATTCTCGGTCCCAAGATTAGATCCCTCGGTCCTAAGGTTTTGTATTCTCGTTCCCACGGTTGGACCTCTCAGTCCTAGGGTTTGAGATTATCGGTCCTAGGTAAAAATTATAGGTCGAATCTCTCGGTCCTAGCTCAAGAATATCGATCGGACCTCTTAGTCCTAGCTCAAGAACATCGATCATAGGTCTTGGTTCTAAATTCAAATTTCTCGGTCATAGGTTTTGGTCTAGACCAAAGATCCTCTGTCGGATTTATCGATCCTAAGCTAACAAGTCTAGTTCTCAAGAACACCAAAGTGAAAGTTTTTAAATTCATTTTTTTAGCTCTAATTCTTTGATTTAAGAGCTTGGGTAGCTACACAAAGCTCCCAGGAACACGTTGATCATCATCTCAATGTATCAATCCCCATTGATGATGATTAATTTGTTTAAAATAGTTTGTGATCAAAAATTGGATTTTGATTTTAAAGCTATTTTGAAGTGTGAGGGGCTATCCAATAGCTTCCTTATACTGCATATACTTGATTGGTACCAAAACATGAACACTAGCGGTTTGTTTTGACCAAATCAAGAACTCAAAATTTTCAATTTATTTTGAAAATTTTGATTTTGATAAAAAATGATTGGAATGATCAAACGTGATCCAAATAGTTTCCCAACATCATTACAATCATATTGGGAAACTTTCTAGGTTGTGATTCAACAGAGTTAACACTAGAACAACATACCCGTTTTTTTTATTTTTAAAATTCAAATTTGGCTTTTTGTTATTTAGATGATTGATCGGTTCTATCATATCTAGATAGTGTTTAAATAATCCTATGGTCGATTTCCATCCATAAAACACCGTAAACAGCAAATATATAATCGTATGCAATTTGAAATATAAAAATTTAAAATTCAAACTGTATGTATATGAATTAGAGAGTGATTGGAACATTACCAATGATTAGAGAACACTCATTTATCCTTATGGAAGTTTTGGGATGCACAGATCCAAGTTTTAAAGCCTCAAACATATTTTCAAAAAATCCAGAAGCTTTGAGTTTAATGGAGGATTTTTGTAAAATCGTGATTTGTAAGGGGAGATTAGATTATCTGCTTTAGAAACGCTTAATGGGTCTATTTAGCTACCCTGAGTCAGGAGAGGAGTCTAGTGGCCTAAATCGGCCAAAAGCCATTAATGACATTTAGTTGTTCTTGACTTAAGTCGCCGAAATAGGGGTGATTCATCCCTATTTTGATAGGTAGAAATGATCATCATCGTAGGGTGATCATTTTAGGCTTTAAATGAGCTAAAATGGTGGACTGACGAGGGAGTTCCAATCCTTTTGGCTAATGGGCGTTAGCCAATCCGTTGCCTCGCGTGCGCGCTTCTCCTCGACTACAACCGGCTACGCGGACGCTTCATGGGCGCTGGAAGAAACAGATGGTTGTAATTCCTGCTGCAGCGAATCCTTCGTGTTTCGGCTGCACTGAATTATTGATTTATATTTTTATTAAATTTTTAAGGGTTTGTTTCAAATTGATTTTTCTTTCACACTTTTGGCTTTAATTTTGATCTTTTTTAAATACACAAAATATTAAAATAAATAAGAAAAATATTTTATCTATTTATTTTATTTTATTTTTTATATTTTTAAGGTTAAATTAATAATTAATTTAAATGAAATGGATACAACAATTCATTCTAAATTATTTATTTTTGTACCTTGTTTTTTTTCTAAAAAAAATTAGATAAATGAGTACAACATTTATCTTAAATAATTTTATTTTTATTATTTTGATCATTTTCTTTAATTAATTAGACTTTAATTATCACAATAATTAGTCTAATTATTTGTTTTATTTAAATTTTACTCATAAAGTTAATTATTTTGATTTTATTTATTTAAAAATAAGTCAAATAATTATTTTAATATTATAAATTAATTAAAAGGTAGATTTTCATGTGCTTATAACTATTTTTTCACTTATTCATATATATATATATATTCCTCAAAAAATCAACCTAACACTTTTATTATCACTAAGAAAACAAACCACAATTCTCATCTAGCATCGTGACCTCATATTTTGGTTAATCAAATATTTGATTCATATTTTTTAACCAATTTCAATTGTTATCGGCCTATTATCCATCGGCAAACCATATCTCAATCACACTTGGTTAAAAAGTTGTATTTGTTTTTTTACGTTGTATGTTTAAAACATATATATAATATTTATTTTATTTTTATTTTTATCCGTTTTAAGTTTATGAGCAGGTCAACCCACTATCCGACCCAAGTATCTATTTACTCTCTCATATATATATAAATTAACCCAATTCTCGATCCAACAATTCAGACACTTTAAAATTAAGCATTATTATTATTATATATATAAATATTAGTTAGTTAAAAAGGTTGAATTTATATTGTTAAAATGTCTCACATTCATCAAAATTGATGTTAAATTTAAAATATAATTTTTTCTTAGTCTAATTGGTGAAATGGCTGTATTTTTTTGATAGGTTGCAAGTTTGAAATATACATTTAATATTTTTAATTTTATTTTTAACCGTTTTAAGTTTATAGGCTTGTCAACCCACTATCCGACCCAAGTATCCATTTACTCTCTCATATATATCTAAATTAACGACAATTCTCGATCCAACAATTCAAACACTTTGAAATTAAGCATTATTATTATTATTATATATTAGTTAGTTAAAAAAGTTAAATTTATATTGTTAAGAATGTTTCACCGTCATAAAATTTGATGTTAAATTTAAAATATAAAATTTTCTTAGTCTAATTGGTGAAATGACTGTATTTTTTTTAGGTTGCAAGTTCAAAACATATATATAATATTTTTAATTTTATTTTTAACCGTTTTAAGTTTATGAATGGGTCAACCACAATTCGATCCAAATATCTATTTACTCTTATAATATATATTCAAATTAACCACGGCTTTCAACCCAGCAATCCAGACACTTTGAAATTAAACATTATTATTATTATATATAGTGTTTATTTGCAATTTGAAGAAATTATGTAACTAATCGTTAAAGAAATAATAAAATAAATAAATAAATGTAAATAAGTTAACAAAGGGGTTCAATCCCTAAAATTTTGCTAAACTAATATAGTTTGATTATTCCCAAATCAAGGTTTTAGGGGTTGAGTAGATAATATATAATAATATATATATATATATATATATATATATATATATATATATATATATATATATATATATATATATATATATATATATATATTATTTCTATCTACTCAATTAGGTTTTCTCCCATAGTCTTTCTCAACAATATACCATTAACCCATGTCCTAATTCGTCTAAGGAAATTCCATTGATAATTATAATGGTAAAAGAACCTTATATCCAGGTACTCAAGGTAGGTAAAATCCATCAAATTTGTTACCTAACCGTAAGTCAATCGAATAGGTAAACCCAACAAAATAATAATAATAATTTATGAAATTCTAAATTGAATCCATCAGTTTGATGGATCGGTTTAGTGATAGTTAGCCTTCTCCCGATGTTCTGGATCTGAGGCCGTTAACTTCTTCTAGTTAAATAATTAAGTATTTTGACATGTCATGTATTTATCCGCGGTAATTAGTTGTATTCCGAAATAAAAACGGAATTCAACATTCTTAAATAAATAAAATAAATAATAAAAAATTGAGAACATGAAAATTGGGTATACTATATGGTGCAAGTAAAACCAACTGAATAAATCACTAAACCGGAAAAAAAAATAATCAATTGAACTAACAAACTGAATAATTGATCGCTTATGAAATTGTTAAACATAATATTTCATTGGGTGGCGCTAATGGTTGTACAGTTAATCAGATTTTAAGGAATTTTATTTTCAAAATTTTATTATATTTTTAACTTTAACAGTTAAATTTGCAAGATTATTTGAAGTTGTATATTTTTATAAGTACTTTAATAGTGTAATTAAAAATTGATATTAAATCTCACCAAAGTAACTCAGTGGTAAAAATCGACTGAAGAGACTTAAAGGTCACGATTTCATACGATTTCATATTATGTAATTAAAAATTGATTTAAGTTTAAGTAAGAGATCATAGTTGTGTGTAATACTAGTTTTTCTTTAATTTTATACAACAGTTCAACTGAACCTGGGTGAGTTTAATATCGAACCAACAAAAATCGATTGGTAATGATTAAAATTTTAAAAATTAAATAAAATGTTTTCAAATTATAATATTATTTATAACCTAAACTCAATCCATAATAATGCAGTATTTTTTAATTTATCTTTTTAAGATTGGGGATCCTCTTAGTTTCATTCATGATAAATTATTAATAATAAAATAAAAAACGTCAAATAAATCTAAGATAATTATTGTAATATGAAACATTTAAATTGACATTCTAAATTTGATAAACTGTGAAAGTATGCAACAAATGTATTTTTTATTTATTTAACTTCAAAAGATTTTAAAGGGAGGTTGAGTCATTAATATTTTTATTGTTATCTTAAAAAATCTTTTTCTTTTTTTTATTTGATTTTTTAATTTGAAATAATAATTTGGTTATATAAAAATTGATATTTGTAATTGAACTTATATTTGAAAATATGAGTTTTAAATTAGTTGATTATTAATCGATAAGAAAATGAAAACTTATTATAAAATTTTAATTGAAAAATGAGTTTTTATAAATTTTATTAATTGCTAAAGGAATTCTTACACTGTAACAGAACAATTGGAAAATATTCAAATTAATTTAAAAATCTAGTATATGTAATAATGAAATATTATTATAATGATTAATTAAATAAGAATATAATGATTAATTAATTAAATAAGATGATGCATGCAATACAGGTGTACCGTTTTTAAACAGCACACACATACATACATGTTCAATGTGAAATTAATGTTTAATGTATCAACCTATAACCTATGCATGAGATTGTCAATAAAAATGGAGTGAATAAAAATTTATAAAAAAAATATTTTTTAAAAGTTGTTTACATAATATCCACCTAAACAATTCCAACTCTCATCTTTATATGATTTTACATTTTTTTCATTTTTAGATCAGAAAAAATATAATTATTTATAATATTATATACTATTTAATAAAAAATATTATAATTATTTAATTAAATAATAAATTAATTTTTTATTAATATTTGCAATTGTTTATATTTCAAAGTTCAAACAAATATTATTTTTTTTTTTAAAAAAAATATTTGTTTCTGTATTATATATATTAAAGATAGGAGGTGATTGTTTGATTTGAATATAGTTTGATGAGAAAAGTTTTTAATTTTTATTATAAAAGTATATTTATCACTTCATTTAATTATTAAATTAATTAAATAGTTTTATTTTTATTAAATTTGTATTTTTAAATATATAAAATATTTTAATAATTATTATTAAAATATTTAAAATAACTCATGTTATATTTTATTAAACAAGTTTGTTTAAAAATATCCAAGGTCTAAATATTTAAAAAAAAAAATCATTCATTCAATATTTTATTTATTAAATATTAGATTAGTTGATATAAATTAATATATATATATATATATATATATATATAAATAATATTTTAATTTTATAAAATGGTTTAAAATGTACCTGCATAAAAAATTAATAATGTTTGGGCTTGAGTTTTTAATTATAAATTTTGTTCTATATTTATTATTTTGTTGCACGTAATATTAGTTGAAATCAAATTTATCAAAAAAAAAACAATTGAAATATGTTTTTAATAAATTAAGATTATTGTAATGATAAATAATGATTTAATTAATAATAAAATTTAATATATATATATATATAAATTATTTTAATAAATAAATTAAATTATTTGATGAATAATTAAAAATTAAAAGATATAAAACAAACTCTAAGAGTAAACAAAACAAAAACAAAAAACTAATCCACAATTTAATTTAAATTTTTTGAAAACTCTTAACTAGAGAGTGGGTTAGTACGTATGTATATTGGAATTTTTATTCTTACCGATAATAACGAATATTTTAATATTTAATAAATAGAACGAAAATATAGTTCTACCAAAAAATTAATTTTAATAAAAAACAAATTAAGAATAATTTAGTCTTGAACCTGTTCAGAGAAGTAAATGGATATATATACTCTCAAATTAAGAAGAAAAAAAAAATGAAAATTCAATAACATAAAGAGAAAATAAATATATTAAGAGTTAATTTTAAATCTAATTAAAAAATAAATATATTAAAATGTGTAAATAAAATTTTAAAAAATAAAAATTAAGAATTATTTTATTTATAATTTTATTAGTTATTATTTATTTACTTATAATTATTTCATATACCAATAATTTTGATATATGAAAAAAAAATAATTAACATATTCAACCTCAATGAGGATTAAATATTTACTTTTACACTGTGCCTATATTTTTTAAAGCTCCTACACTATCATTTTGTTCACTCTTAGGACTTGTTTGGCTGTAATTATTTAAATAAATAATTCATCCTGATCACTTTACTCAACTCTCATCTATCATATCATATCCTTTAATTTATTAAAAGAAATACTAAAGTTTTTTTATAAAAAAAAACAATTTCCACATCTTTAAAATCAACACAAACTATAACCAAAATTAATCCAAACAAGACCTTCATCAAAAGTATCATAATGTTATGACAACATTATTAAAAACAATTCAAAAGAAAGAAAGAAAGTTCAATGCAAAAACAAAAACAAGTCAAGAGAATAAAGATTTAGGAAAAAAAAGGTTCAGAGAGCAAGTTTCAGGAAAAAAAAGTCAAGAGAAAGAAAGTTTTAGACTAACATATTCGATTCTTCACGATTGGCGCCAGCCACATCGAGATGCCTTCCCTTGTCATTCCCGTTCAAGTCTAAGGAAATCTGCAATTCCAGGGATAGTAGTTTCCCAGAGCACTCATCCGCTCAGCCTCACAATTCTCACAACTCTGGTTAAGATTCCTTCCCAAATTGACACTGCCACTCCAAATACCCTGGACACCAATTCATTATGTCAAACTGGGTAAAGAGGGTATAACTAGTGACTCATTTCTTGCTAGTAAAGGTAATTCAGATGGAACAAAAAATTTAAAACTATGGGAACTTGAACATAATACAAGAAAAACAAATTTGGGGACTTATTTTAATGTATAAACAAATTCAAAACAAAAATAAGATTGTTTTGTTTCTTCAACTTGTATTCAACTTGTATCAAAAGCTCATGAGCCAAACTCTTTTTTTGCTTACTAAACTTTACAAAATGGCTCAAACGACTTATCATCGCCATCCTTTTCTAGTAAATTCTATTAATGAAGCTAAAAGAATTATGCATAGATAACAAAAGACCGACGATATGAAGTAATTTGAGCAATTTTGTAAAGTTAATGAAACACCTACATATTTTGAGGAAGCATATCTTTGTTATCATCTTCTAAAATGTTAATTAAGAGTGTATTTTAGACATTGAGTAAATGATTTGAAGGAAAACGTGATCCATGATGGGATAGTTGTTAAATCCAAATATCTAACTAACCTATTCTTATATTGCTAAGGAAAGTGGAAGATTACCTGGTTATAGTACTTCTCATGTGCGGAGTTGTCAAAATTGGGGATTCTGTTGCCCCCATGAACACATGGTGCGAGAGCATTACAAACTACATAATAGTTGCCCTGGAAATTAAGATAAGATGAGCTGATATCAAACAGTAGGAATATAATGTCTAACAAGATCATGTTAATTGGTAAATAACTGGATCTTGTTTGATCTTGGTTTTTGGCAAATAAACTGGTCTTAAATAAAATGATAAAAAAAAACTTGTTTTATGTCAGAAGTGGTTTATTTGAATTATTTGAGAAAAATTACAAAAATAAGTTTATTTTCTTTCTTCAATTTGTATCAAAAGCTTATGAGCCAGGCTCGTTTTGCTTCATAAACTTTACAAAATGGCTCAAATTACTTATCGTCGTCAATTTTTGGTTAGTTCTGTTAATGGAGTTAAAATAATTGTTAATTTGAGTTATTTTCAAAAATTAATGAAACACCTTCATATTTTGAGGAAGCAAATCGAACTCATTTTGTGACCATCTTAAAAAATGTTAATTAAGTATTTGGAGGAAAAAGTGAACGAAGATGGGATAGTTGTTCAATCCAAATAAACCACATCTAACTAGCCTCTGCTTATATTGTCAAGCAAAAGTGGAAGATTACCTGGTTATAGTAATTCTCATGCATTACCTGGTTATAGTACTTCTCAGGTAGGGTGGTGGCAAATTCATAATTGGCATAGAGGTGATGAGGATGAGTATATGGATATGGATGAGGATGAGTATATGGATATGGTTGAGGTTGAGGTTGAGGTTGAGGTTGAGGTTGAAGTTGAGGTTGAGGTTGAAGTTGAGGTTGAAGTTGAGGTTGACGTTGAGGTGGAGGTTGAGGTGGAGGTTGACGTTGAGGTTGAGGATGAGTATAAAGATATGGATATGGATGGGGATGGAGATGGGGATGAGGATGGAGATGGGGATGAGTATATGGATATGGATACGGATATGGATGATCGCTACCAGCTTTCTGCACAGAGAAGATTATGCAAACCATCAATATAGGAAAAACATTATGAATAGATAATGAGGCTATTTAGAATGATAGAAAAACAAGTGAACTAATTGTAGATATTGACTTAAATAAATACTAAATATTGGAGAATAAAAATAATTTTGAAATATATAATGATTTTAATTCAAAAAATGAGGAAATAAGGAACACAATTAATTTGCCAAATAGGATATATCAAATTAAGATGATACACTCACATTAGCGTGATTAAGGCAGTCAAATTACAATGAACTCATGTAGAAGAAGTTAAGGTACATTGCAGTTGGATACATTTGCATGTGCTTGTTTTAGTTTGAATTGGAGAGATATTTACTACAGATAGGGTTGAATATGTGAGTTTAAATTTGAATGTGGAAACACAAAAAATGCAAAACCTGTAAGGGCCATATTTATTCACTTCTACCAAAATAACAACCGTCCAATTTGTACTATCATGCATAATAAGGACTGGAAGAAGAAAAAGATGGTGTTCCATGCATAGTGGGAATAGAAATGAAAGACAGGGCATAATGAAAAACCGACTTCAACTTCTTTATATCTATCATTCTTTTGCATAGTTACTATATCATTGTTGTTCAGGTAATTCAAGTAACTAGTTAACTCAAACAAAAGGTGCCACAAATCTGATGCTCAACAAGGATTTGAGAAAACATGGCTAAAATAGTAAGAGATAATCATTTTGAATTTTGTGAGTTTAGAGAGAATTTGTAAGAGATGTTTGAACTCAATTTTCAGTATATTGATTTGTGTAAAATGAATACAGCTATCATGTACATTTATACAAAATAAATGAATGAGGGTGGTTGCCACTACTAAATAATAGAACACACATTATCAAACTTGCACTTATTCTACACCCTTAATTTTTTGGGAAACCCCTCAAATTGTACATGTCTCAATTGTTAAACATGTCTTCAATGATTGTCTTTGGTAAAACTTTGGTGGGAATTATGTGTTTCATGATCTGGAAGGAATGTAAAGAATGTAAGAAAGTATGATGGTGTTTTGGTTATGGAAGAAGAGGTGATGTGTATATTGATTCAATGAGAGTATGAGTGGGGCTAATATGTACTACCTATCTCCCCCAAAAGATCAGAAGATCTCTGATTTTTGAAGAAGGTAGGTCCAACAGTGATGTAGATCCTTTTTGTAATAAGAGAACAACATTTGTAGCATTTTTGGAACAGTGAGTATCTGATCAAGATACATTTCATGGATTTTGGATCAAACATGTTCCTATTGTTGGTGTGAATATGAAAAAAAGTGGAACACTCAAATATTTGTTAACGAAGATCGTGGAGAAATAGTTCCACTTCAAAGAGTTTGGAACAGTTTTATGTACAAGAAGAATTTCGATATTTTGTAGTGTCTCAAATTGATTTGGCAATTGTGTGTAGGATGAAATTCTCAACTATATGTCATCGAGTTTAACAACCATGACATGACGAGATAATTGTCAATGTCCCAAATTTTGAATCGTGGCCCCATCACTTTGCTCTTATAACAGGGTCGACAAAAACAAAGGACAAATACCGGGATGACCACAACCCAAGCCCAAAAGGTATCTAATCTATTAACTTCAATCTCATAAAAGTTCTTAATATTAATAACAATATTAAAAGAAAACATTATGAGATCTATTTTAAAAGGTTAAAGAGTGTTCATTTAGGAACTCACACTGTATAATTTGAAACAAAACTGAATTTCAGACTTAAAATAAATATTTTGGCAAGTTGATATGGACTTTAAGTAAAGAAAACATGAAAAATGACATGTTTAAAGTATAAACATTGTTCAACAATCATTATCTAAAGTTAAGAAAACTTAAAATAAAAGATTCAAATTTTATTCTTTTCTTAGATCAAGATGAATTTTCTAAAAATAACACAAAACAGTATAAATTAGTTCCCATAAAACTACTTTACACAGTTCAAGATCAGATGGGTGCTAACCTAAGTGCATGTGATGTATTTATGTTTGAGGTAGATGTGCACTATCAATGGATTGAATTGCAAAAACAAAATTAAGCTTGGATCTAGAAAAAAAGGTAAACATTTAAAATAAGATTCTAACCTTTTCTCCAAGAAAAAGCAAATCATCTGAATCACCAATAGCTGAACCCTTCTGAGTGGAAATCGGCCCATCTGGACCACCATCTAAGATAACACAATCATCATCAACAACTTCATTTGCATCACTACCCAGTATTGCATCATCTGTTTCCCAGAAGTTGTCTTCCAGGATTACATCATCTGTTTTCCAGAAGTAGTCTTCATGGATTGCATCATCGGTGGGATTGAAGTAGCCTTCAACGTCCCTTGCTACTTCACTTCTCGTCTGATTGGCAGCATCCATTTCATTTGGGACATCCTCCAAGGCATTGAAGTAGTATTCAATGCTCCCTAGTATTTCACTTGCTTCATTTGCTTTCCTCAAGAGATCTTGAAGGACTACACCAAGAGTTACTGTTTCACTTCCCGTCTCTTCAGCATCCTCGTCGTCCGAACTAATGTTCAGTACAAATGATCCGGAATCCATCGAAATCTCAAAAACAGGAACACCCTCTTCAACTTTCTACTACCGATGATGATGTTAAAAGAGAACAATGTCCATCTACTAGCTAAATAGCTAAATAGAGTGACGGTCGATATTTCCAATAATTTCTTATCACATTGGGTTTTGTGCTTCAATAAATTTATTTGGAGACTAATCAAAAGAAAAATGAATTTTTTTCTAAACTAATCTAGTCTATTATTCTCAAATCAAGGTTTTAGAGACTTCAATCACTAATGGGAAATATATTATTATTATTTCCAATAAATAATTTGAATAATCAAACAATTGTCAGTAACAATTAAATATTATTATAATGAATAATTAAATAAGATCGTGCATGCAATACACGTGTGTTGTTTTTGGGAACAGAAACGGACATGCGTATGTTCAATGTGAAAATAGTAATTAAATAAGATGGTGCATGCAATACACGTGTACAGTACATGCGTGTGTTAAATGTGAAATAATTAATGTTTTTTTACTGATGGCCGACATAGGCATCATTTTACCTCAATTACCACAATTTCATTTATGCTTTACTTATCTGTTTCATTTCCTTGAAACACAAATATTGGAAAATGAAAAATGAAGTTATTAGGTAATGAGTTGAGTTTAATTATAACATTAATTGGTTAAACTACTTTATATGTTATAAAATTTGTATGAAAATAATATATTCGGTAGTACAATTTATATATATTACATTAGAAATAATATAGAAAATAGTCATTAGATATAACAAATGTGTTAATATTATTTGTTTGAACTAAACAACAATTTGTCAAATAGAAAAAAGTGCTAAAATTTTGAATTATATGAATAAAATTTTGTATGCTATGAATTTTTATTTGGTTTTAAATAAATAAAATTAGGTAACTCAATGTCTCTTTTTAAATATACTAGATTTGGGACATTAGTTATTGTTGAATTTTGGGCTTATATTTTATTAGAGTTTATATATTGTAATTGGGCTTTAAACCTTTTATTGGGCTTAAGAGTAGTAATTTAATCTTTTTGACTTTTAATGTACTTCTATAAATAGAGACATTCTAACATAGGGTCACTTGGACCATTATTCCATGAAAAATCAATAGAATAGATGGCTCCCCGAGGATGTAGGCATTGCTGGTCGAACCTCGTTATATATTGTGTTCTTTATTCTTTACCACTTTATTTTTATAACTTCTTTTATCGTGTGTTTATTATATTTTTTTTTCTCAACAAGTGGTATCAGAGCATGTTTTGAGAATATTTATCATAATCTATTAATGAAGATATTATAGAAACCTTAATTAACCGCCATTGAAGAGGTTGTTGGATATTTGTGTTTTTTTGTTGAAGATTGTTGACTGTTTGAGAAAACGACATTGGTTGCAGAAGAATTAGTCGTTATGAAGATTTGAGTCAAAATCTTCAGTTTCTAAGAAGATGTCAACGGTCGTTAAAATATTTCTTACTTTTGGGTGAAGATGACTTGAGAAGAAGAGAGAAGAAGACAATGAGTCTTTTGTTCTTCTTGAAGGCGCCAATGAGTACATGTGACGAAAAGTCATCGTGTAGGCAGCGACACCAGAATGAAGAAGACGAGGTATTATTGTTTTGACTTATTTTAATTTGGGACATATGTTCAATTAAAATACAAAGAATATATATATATATATATATATATATTATATTATGATATAATATAATATAATAAATGAAGAGAATGGGCCAATAATCCTGAAAACGGTCAACAACTAAGACTTTTTCAACTAAGACATTTTATTTAAAGTGTCGTTTGTTTTCACAAAATAGGTTTAAGACCTATTTGATTCAAATTTTCACAAGTAAAGACTTGTTTGATTTTAATCAGATTCTCAAAGTTTTGTATGCTTTGATCTTGGATTTATATTGAGGCTTATTTGACTAAATTTCTCAAAAATTGAGATTTTTGATTTTTCTACTAAGAGATTTGATATTCGTCAATATGGAGATTGAAAATTGGAGTTGTAAAAGAAGATGAAGTGTTTATTCAATGTTGTAGGTTGTGGAAAACAGTTGATGCAACATGTAAAGGGTTTTCTGATTAAAGCATGTGGCTTTAATGTTTGTTTGCAAGAGTGTGTTTTTGATATGTGTGTTTAAGGGCCAGATTTAGATTTTCATAAAACTTTGTGAGTAGGTTTTGATTGACAATCCTGGTAAATGCTGATGCGAAATTGTCAAGTGAGTGTTAATACATCAAGGGTTCTACCAAGAATGATAATTTCTAAAGTATGAGTTAAGGGTGCACTAATCATATATATGGTTTGTTAGATTCTTTCTATGTAGAATTTGGCTAGAATAATGTGGAGAACAAACGATACATCTTCGTTCTTGTTGAAAATTAGTTTGAGGTTTATTATAACCGATTATTGTTTTAGCATATATGAGTGACATTATTTTACTATGTTAAGGGCTTTGACTTGAATAAATTCTCGGTTAACGTAAGTTTGGAGAGATTTTTCTTTAGAAAATGGTTATTGAAGAAGTCAAATTAATAGAGTGATAGAGAGAAAATCTAGCAGCAGATTTTTGCATACAGCCGCGCATGGTTCATCAAAATAATGACCAAAGATTAAAAGGAGTCCGATTGCGCTGAGATTTTTTCGAGAGTTGGTAACTCATTCCTCTACATTTTCAACGGTCGGATCAAGGTTTGGTCGTCTCGAAGTTTTTTTTATGGGCTTAAAGAATCTGCCTAATTTTAGTTTTATTTAACTTGTTTGAGACCAAAAAGTTTGTATCTTTTTGGTTATGACCCTTTTATATTATTTGAATAGCTAATCAAGATGAAAACGGTGGTGAGATTATGTGTTTTACACTTGACAAAAACATGATCGAGTATGGAAAGTTGTTATCAAAATGGTGTTTACCGATGACAACAATGTCGACATGTTGAAAGGCAATCCTTCGGGCCAAATTACAAGATTACATTGAGTTGACGGGTGATTAATGATTGAAACAATTTTAATTAACACATATTATGAATGAAAGACCAGGAAGAGGAAGCTAAAGACTAATGAAAGATGCTTATAAGTTGAGATGGAGACATCTTGAGAGCAACTCTCAAATGACCAAGAAGAAATCATTGTTTTATCTTCTAATGTGAGAAGATAAATAAAAACCTTGAGTGGGATTCCTAGTCATGAAAAAGGGGCTAGATGGGAGACCCATTTAGTTCGAAGGTGATGATTTTGTTACTTTTTTTGTTCTATCTTAATTGTCTATACATTGTGGATCATAATTTAGATGAATTAGATGATTGATTTGTCATCTTATTGATTAGATGATTGAGACCTTGAATGTGATTCCTAGTCATGAAAAAGGGGCTAGATGAGAGGTTCGATCAATTCAAATAGAAGGATATTCGATTTCTTTTAGATTATTGAAATAATATTCTTGGATTGCTAGGCATTTTTGGATTCGAGAAACTAGAAGATTATAGGCTAATTTATTCAAGGAGAAGTATGAGGTTCAAGTTGGTTGAGTATGCAATGTTCAATGCAAGATGGGTGACAAATACTTTGTCAGATCTTGAGCTAGAGAAAAGAGATGTTGTAAATGTGATAGCCTAATTTATTTGTTATGAAATAGACGATAAAAGTTCGTATGGGGCCTTCTCGCTTTCAATTGATATCTTATTTTAAGGAAGTAGACGATGAAAGTTCGTTTTCGTGTCCTCAATTTTCGATAGATATCGATTCTAAAAAAGTAGACGATAAAGTTTATCTTGGGTCTATTCGGTATTTTGGTTTCAGACGATTATTGAACTTGAAAAATAAGACACTCAGTTTGTGGCAAACAAGGGTAAGATTATTTTGACATAATAAAGAATTGTTAATTCTAGTTTCCGTATATGTCAATGGGTATGAACAAAGATTAAGAAAAGTTGATTAATGTATCTCAATATTGAAATAATGTGGTTACCCAAATTTATTTGGTGTTATAAACTCTATAATTTTATCTTCTAAGGGATTTTGAGCGGAAGTAGAGGTATAACAATTTATCTCGTGAATGGCTCGAGCAGTGAAGATTGATGTGTGGCTCATAACTTTTTTTTGATGCATTATATGTAATGGTAGAGATTGTTATTCTTCTAAGGGCTTCTAAGTGGAAGTGGAGGTACGGAAAATTATCTCATTAATGACTCGAGTAAAGGTAAAGATTGAAGTGTTAAACCCACGTATTTCTTGATGGTTTTACTTTTGTCAATGTGGAGATTGATGAGTACGGGTCGTGTATTTCCTAAGGGACGTGAAATTCATCAAATTGGAGATTGTTGAATTTTTAAGTTATTCATCAAATCTCAATAAGTGCGGTATTCGCCCAAGGTGGAGATTATTGGATTTTGGGCTCATATTTTATTAGAGTTTATATATTGTAATTGGGCTTTAAGCTTTTTATTGGGCTTAGGAGTAGTAGTTTAGTCTTTTGGTTTTTAATGTACTCATATAAATAGAAACATTGTAACATAGGGTTACTTAGACCATTATTTCATGGAAATCAATAAAATGGACGACTCCCCGAGGATGTAGGCATTGTTGGTCGAATCTTGTTATATCTTGCATGTGTTCTTTATTCTTTACCACTTCATTTATATATCTTCTATTATCGTGTGTTTAGATTAAATTTTTTCTCAACAGTTATTTGATACTTTCTTAATTTTGTTATATATAATTTTGTTTAATAAAAAAAATAAGATATTTGATTTTTTATTAATTGAATTATTACACTATCTTTTTGTATTTAAAAATATAATAAAAAAATGTAAAAGTCAATAAATCTATGTATAAAAACTTTAATAATGTCAAATTTATTCAACTGCATACAAATCTTTAACACCGTTAAAATTTCACCAGTTGTCCTTACCATGTCACATTCACGTCTTTATATATATATATATATATATATATATATATATATATATATATATATATATATATATATATATATATATATATATATATATATTATATATTATAGCCAACCATTCAAACAGATTTTATCAATAAAAAATAAAATAAAAATAAATCATCTTATTGCCTCTCTAACTTAGGTTTTCCTCTTAAAGCACACTATTTCAAAATTTTCATATTTCTAATTTATTTATTATATATATTATATTTGAGAGGCTCATTTGAATTTTTTTAACAAAGATGGATTGAAGTCAATGAAATGAGTATACTATATGGAATCATATCCATGCACTAGTGAAAAAGGGATCTTTATCCACAAATTATACCGAGAGATGTATAAATCCTTCAGTAAAGGTCCCGAGAGGAAAAAATATTTCGTTATTATAATTATTTTCCGAGAGGTGTATAAAACTTTCGGTAATATGATTTTTTACCGAAGGTTTTATATGAAACTCTCAGAAATATCTTCAATCCCCAAACACGAAAATAATTCTAAGTATTGGAATGGGGAAGTATTGAAAGATGTATATACATCTTTTGGTAAATATTCATAGTAACGAAAGTTATTTGAACATCTTTTGGTATTGGGTCTTCCCAAAAAATAGAAAATAATTCTATGTGTTGGGATGAGTTAGTAACGAAAGATGCATATACATCTTTCAGTATTGGCTCTTCCCAAAAAAACAGAAAATAATTCTAAGTATTGGGATGGGGTTGTAGCGAAAGATATACCCATATTTTTCGGTATTAGCTCTTCCTAAAGAAACAAAAAATAATTTTAAGTGTTGGGATGGGTAGTAGCAAAAAATATACCCATATCTTTTGGTATTGCTCTTCCCAAAAAAACAAAAAATAATTATATGTGTTGGGATGTGGTAGTAAAGAAAGATATACCCATATCTTTCGGTATTGATTATTCCCAAAATCTGTGTTAAGGTCATTACCAAAAGATATTTAACACATCTCTCGGCATTCCATATTAAAACTAAAAGTTTGGGTAAATCTTTCGGTATTTGTTTTTCACTAATTTGTTTTTCACTATCTTAGCTTGTCTAAATTCCTAAGTTAATCAAGTGTGTGTTATTTTTTAAGTATAGGGATTGTGTTTAATTTTATAAGTGTATATGATTATGTTTGATTATATAAATAAGTGTAATGTATGTTTGTGTTTGATGATAACTAGAATGTGAGTAGTGTTTGATCATTAGATGTATGGGGATTGTGTATAATTTTAAAATGTGTATTCATCTTGTAAGGATATGAAATGTGTTAAATTAATATTGTTAAAGCTAAGAAAGTAAAAAAACAAACAAAGTTAAGTCCAATATAGAGAGATATATTAAATATCTTTCGGTATTTAAGGGCATATACCGAAAAATACGGGTATTTCTTTCGGTATTACCCTTAAATACCGAAAGATATTTAACATATCTCTCGGTATTGGACTTCTTTGTTTGTTAATCTAAATGGTGTTTCACTTTCTAATAAATTTGTTTAAACTCCTAAACTAATCAAGTGTGTGTTATTTTTTTTAAGTATATAGAGACTATGGTTATTTTTATAAGTGTATATGATTGTTTTTGATTATATAAAAAAATGTATAATTATGTTTGTGTTTGATGATAATAAGGATGTGTGTAAAGTTTGATTAAATGGATGTGTTGTGATTGTGTGCTGTTTTAAGGATATGAAATGTGTTAAATTAATGTTGTTCAAGCTGATTATAAAGTGAAACACCAATTAGTTTAACAAATTAAGAATTCAAATACCTAAAGATTTCTAAATATCTTTTGGAATTGAATGGTAATTCCGAAAGATATACCCATATCTTTCGGTATTTCACCTATTCCAGACCACTTAGCCTTAGGTCTAAAGTCGAGAGATTTCTAAATATCTTTCGACATTACCATTCAATACTGAAATTAACTTCTCTAAACTCCTAACAAAGCTAATCAAGTGTGTGTTATTTTTGAAGTATAGAGATTGTGTTTAATTTTATAAGTGTATAATATGACTGTGTTTGATTATATAAAGTAGTGTATAATATGACTGTGTTGGAAGATAATTATGATGTGTGTAGAGTTTGAATATATATATGTGTATAATTTTAATCTAGATGAATGTCTTAAATGTTTTTAAGAAAAGAAAATCTAGGCATACCGAGAGATATGAAATAATCTCTCGGCAATCGGGGTCAAAACCGAGAGATTTATGTATATCTCTCGGTAAAAATTAGGACCAAATCCGAGAGATTTATGTATATCTCTCAATAGAAAATTAGTGCCATTAACAAGATATTTTGGTATATCTCTTTGGAAAAACCTTAATATTTTAGATTTAACCCTCTTTTCCCTAATCACTTTCCACGCTCTCCCCTTCTCTTCTCTCGAACCCTCTTTCTCCAGAGCCATCTGCAGACAAAGGATGCCGCTGCCGCCACCCCAGGATCGTCGCCGCCGTGAAGGACCTCTCCTCTTCCCTCTACCGATCGATCAGCTATCGCGTCCATCTTCTTCTTTTTAACGACCTGCTTCAAGGTTAGTAATTATTGTATATTTGGGTTAAATTTAGATAGATTTAGGTTATATATATGTTAGATTTAGGTTATATATATATATATGTTAAGATTAGATTATGATAGATTTAGGTTATTTATATATATGTTAGATTTAGGTTATGTTAGATTTAGGTTTATTTTATGTTTATGTTAGATTTTGTTAATTAGTATATATTTTAGATTAGTGTTTAGATTTTGTCAAGATTGTTGAAATATGCTTGAAGCATGTGGTTTCTCTTTTAGTTTATTTGTTATAGTGTCTTGAATCAAATTTGATGATAATTTTAGAGTTTGATTTCATTTGATGAATTTGCTGACTTGTGGAATATAACTAACTAGGGTATTAGTGGTATGATTAATTAGAGTATTATATTGGATTATGGTATATATACGGAGAATCGACTCACATTTTAGGCTATATATATATGAGGAAATATAAGCCTAATTTATATTTAGATCAAGCTAAGTAAATTTTAATGCGGGTTGTTTCCATCTTATTAAAAATATGGAAGTACCCAATAAAACTTGGATGATCTTACGTCGAGATCATCCAGAATACGAGGAAGGGGTTGACAAATTCCTTAAGTTTGCAGTGAATAGTAAAAGACGACAAACAATGAAATATTCTTGCGTTAAATGTTTGAACACGACTTTTATGAAAATAGTCGATGTGAAGACTCACCTCATGATTTATGGAATAAATCTTAATTATGAATTATGTTATTTTCATGGAGAAAAGAGACTTACTACTAACGTGGTTAATGATGATGATGGTCAATTGGATGATGACGTGCCGAAATTTAACGATACTAGAAAGAAGTTTAATAATACAGTCAATGAAGAACATTATATGCAAGATTTTATACACGATAGGTTCTCCAATGTTAATGATAGCCCGAACAACCATGAACCAGTCGAAAATGCGCAGAGATTCTATAGATTGCTTGATGATTCTAAACGGTCATTGTATCAAGGTGCTCGAATAACAAAATCATAAACATTACTGAAACTCCTTCACATAAAGAATTCTGATCAATGGACAAACGCTTCATTTGATAAGTTGTTGCGTCTACTCAAAGAAGACATATTTCCGATGGGCGCTCAATTGCCAAACTCATACTACGAATGTAAAAAATTTATTATAAATATCAGACTTAAGTATGAGAATATAAAAGAATGTAAGAACAATTGTATGCTATTTTGGAAGGACAACAAAAAATTGGAGTCTTGCAGATTTTGTGGCATTTCTAGATGGAAAATTGACCAAACAAATAGGGCAGTTTGAAAGAAGAAAAATGGGAAATTCATTCCCACTAAGATGTTAAGATATTTCCCTCTAATACTAAGACTGTAGAAACTATACATGTCCTCTAAAACTGTTACAATGATGAGATGACATAAAGAAGTAAGAGTTGAGAGTGATACGTTGAGACATCTGACTGATTTGTTAACTTAGAAAACGTTTAATGACAAGTATAAAGATTTCGCGTATGACTCTTGAAGCGTGAGACTTGGCTTATCAAGCGATAAGTTTCAACCCTTTACAAATGGGAAAAATTCATACAGTGTATGGTCGGTTATTTTTGCTCCTTATAATGTGTCACCCACTATTTACATGGATTTTAGCAATTTAATTCTATCTATGTTAATTCCAAGCCTAAAGAGTCTGGAGTTGCAATTGACATATTTCTCTAGCCATTGATCGAAGTGTTGACTGAACTGTGGCATAGTGGTGTGAGAACGTTTGATGCATAAACCTCACAATACTTTAACATGCGAGTGACGTTGCTATGGACCATTAATGATTTTCCAGCGTACACGAATTTGTCAAGGTGGAGTACAAAAGGGAAAATTGCTTGTCTTTGTTGTAACAACGACACTATATCTCTTTGATTAATGAATGGTTAGAAACAATGTTACATGGGTCACATGCGCTTCCTTCCACCAAACGACAAATGTATAAGGGATAAAGAGTCGTTTTGATGTCGAACATATTATAGAGAGCCCTCAAAATTATTAACGGGGAAAATTTTTTACGAGCAAGCATGAGACCTAGAAGCCACAATTCTTACTACGGATTAGAGTAAGAAAACCAAGATATATCATGAAAAACGGGGAGACAATTGGAACAAACATAACATTTTCTTCTGTTTGCCTTATTAGAGATCACTATTATTGAGACATAATTTGGATATGATGCATATTGAGAAAAATATTTATGATAGCGTGTTGGGAACAATGATGAATGTGAAAGAGAATACTATGGATGATCCCAAAGCTCGTAAAGATTTACAACTCTTAGGCATAAACACTAGTTACATCCTGTAAATGATGGAGGAGTGATTCATTATTCAGAAGCGCCTTTCACTTTGTCCTCTAATCATAAAAAATGTGGCTGTAATTCCTTGAAGGATCTTAAGTTGCTTGATGATTTTTGCTCAAATATTAAAGGTTGTGTAAATTTGGAAGAGAATAAGATTATGATATTAAAGAGTCACATTTTATTGGAATATCTTATTCCTTTAGTAACCCGCGGATTACATTCAGATCATGTGTATGATGCTATAGTAAATTTATCCCATTTATTTTGTTTATTGTGCTCCAAAGAGTTGATTGTAGAGGACCTCGAACAATTATACTTAGATATTATAACAATACTTTTCAAATTTGATATGATTTTCCCACCATCAATCTTTGACATCATGATGCATCTTCCCGTTCACTTGTCATTTGAGGCTTTGCTTGGGGGGCTTGTCCAATATCGAAGGATGTATCTGATAGAACATTACATGGGTACAGTGAAAAGATATTTGCAGAATAAAACCATCAGAAGCCTCAATAAGCGAGAGCTATCTTCTAAATGAGAGTATTCAGTTATGTGATAGATATTTGGAGGAGGAAGACCAAGAACGTGCAGAAACTTCAATCTCAGGACTTTCAATATTTTCATCGTTAGAAAAACTATCCAACAAAAAAAATATACAACTTGGATTATAGTGATCAAGTGACGACTCATTCATACATTTTGAAAAATTGTCCCAAAGTAGAACCTTTTTACATGTAAGATTCAATATTTGTTTGTTATAGTACGTCTTATTAATTAGCTTTAAAGAGTATGCTATTTAATATTTGACCTATTTACAACGAGTATATACAGGATTTCAATAACAATGAGTCCCGTGGAGAAACGTATGCCACCTATTTTAAGCATAGAGTGAGTAGATTGAGAACCATATCTTATAACTTTCTATTGATTTTACAATTTACGAATGAATTTATGGAATGTATATATAGGTCACCCAATTAACAGAAGATAACGATATATTAAGAGACCTTAAGATCTTAGGCGAAGGTTCAACTATGTACTCATGTATGTATGTTTGGTGTAAAATAAACGAATACAAATTCTATACAGAAAAGCACGACAAATGTTTGACCACTCAAAATAGTGGAGTGGTTGTCGAAGGGTACAACGGGTCAGATACTATGTCATACTATGGAGTTTTAACGGATATAATCCAAGTACAATATTTTTCTCACAAACGAGTTGTCTTATTCAAGTGTAAATGGTTTGCTATGGATTCTGGGGAACGATGAGTGATATTGGATAAATATGGCTTCATAAGTATCAATGTAAACCAGATTTTAAAACCAAAGCCAGGACCCATATATATTGGCAAGTCAAGCAAAATAAGTATTTTACTCTCCTAATATGACATCACAACGCGGTTGAAAGATTGTGACAAAAATAAATCCACGGTTTACAAATATCTAGTTAAGATTAATTAGCTAGATTAATATTTTTACTTTAATGTTCTTACGTTAATTATTTTCCAATTTATTAATGATATGTGTTTGCAGGATGGATAGTGGTCGCAAACTGTTTAGGGAGTATACAAAAAACACTAAAAAAACTAAACAATTCATTCTAGAACCTACTTGCACAGGCATATCACCTTAAGATCTGATGAGACTCTTCCTCTTTCAGAGACATAGTGTATGTTGTGGACTCGTTAACTATTACTGACCCAACAAGTGGTACACATAAGAATGAGACTGAAGAGTTTACTAAGAGTACGTTTGCTGATCATGATTGTCACCTAATATTGAATTTGCTACTTTTGCAGAATCTTCCGCTAGGAAGAGACGGGGGAAGAACAAGAATATCGCTCTATCGAGGAGGACATCGGGGGTCGAAGATTGCTCTGAGTTTTCGAGATGTAGATGGGAGTCCATTCGGAAAAGGTAAACGCGTGTGGTCTAGACATTTGGGGTTAGTGGTGCGGGCCCCCTCAGCCATCTCGCACCGTCTGATAAAGTGGAATGCATTAAGTGCTGACCAATTAGATTCATTTTGGCTTGATATGACGGTGATAAATTACTTATACATTTAACATTCAAATAAAATTTTATAACATTTAATTTTTTATGTTTTAGGATCCGTTCGAGAGTACAGATGGTCCTATTGATCAATATCGAGCGACCAGATTGGCACACGCCAAACAAATATGGGATAGGTGGCGCTCTGATTTGAACAAGGATTATATCCGGATTCATCACGGAGATGAGGCAACGATACTTGTCAATCCCCCACGAGACTATGATCCAGCTGATTAGGAGTTCGTGTGTAGACACCATTACTTCACAGATAAATTTAAGGTACGATGTCATAATTGAAATAAAAACTGATAACACAAGTTCTAACTTCATTTTTTATTTCAAATGCAGAGAAACAGTGTTATCAATGTTGAGAAAAGGAATAAATTGAAATTCCCGCATCATAGGGAAGTAAGCCATTTTCACAAGTGGAAGAAGATTTTGTATGTACATTATTTCAAATAACTTAATATAAAGAATGTTACTAATTTCATAAATCATTTATTTCAACAGGCGGGTGAAATAGGACGGGCACTCACTATCGTTGAAATTTTCAAGAGGACCCGTACCCTAAAAGCTACAAAAGAAAACCCCAACCCGATCTCGGACGAACGAACGCAAGAGAAGATTATAAGTTAAATAACTTTAATTGAAAATTAAATAAAATTATATAAATAAAAATTAATTTCAAATGTGCATGCGGATATGGAAGAAGTAAGAAGTAACAAACCAGATATCTCCGACTTTGACTTGACGAGAAAGTGTTCGGACACCAACTGCATGAGATAATGATCGATATGGGATATGGTGTTTGACCCACACACTTTTGAGAGGATCAACGGTGTGACAACAATTCTCAACGAGCCAATGATCGGTTGTTGTTGGAGGAGAATGAAAAACTTAGGACAGAAATGAGAGAAATGTCGTCGATAGTGGAGGAAATTCAAAGGAGGGATGTGGAAAGGAATGTGAAAATGGAAGAATATAAACAACAAATTACATTCCTAATGAAGCAATTTAAACCCATAGCTAGTTAGTACATTGTAGTTGTTTTTTGAATATTTGTAAACGTTTTGGTTTTACTGATAACAGGGTTTCATTTAGAATTTTGGAATTATAATGATATTTTTGTTTATGAATGGTATTGTATATGTTTTGGTTTAGATGATAACAAGTTTTGGTTGCGTAAAAATGAATCGCCTATTTGAGCCATTTTTTGGACAATATCGAGAGATAATAGATCATTTCTCGGTTTTTAGACAAGAGAAATATAGAAAGTTTTTTTTAATAACTTTTGGTATTTCCTTTGTATGAATACGGAGAGATGATTTATTATCTCTCATTTTTTCACACGAAGAAAAAACCGAAAGTTATTCGAAAAACTTTCGATATTGTCCTAAAAGAAAATAATGAGAGATAATAGATAATCTCTCGGTTTTTTACTCGAGGGAAGTACCGAAAGTTTTTTGAAAAACTTTCGGTATTTCCCTCGAGTGAAAAACTGAGAGATATCATAAATCTCTCGAGAAACACCCAAATAGATTTACCGAAAGGTCATTATACCGACGAATGCCGAAAGTTCCCTAAATTTTGGTATTAGTGTTATACCGAAAAATATAGGGTCATTACCGAGAGATTGTACTCTCGGTAATGACCATTTTTTCACTAGTGATGTGTCTGATCAATTGAGGAGGTGAGGATATTATGGACGGAGGTGCTAACAAGTAGGGATAATCATATTTGGGTTGATCCAAACCTTAACCCTAACCCAAAATATAAATTTGGGTAGGTTCATTTGGGTTGAGTTTGTTTTAGGTTGGGTTTATTTTAGGTTGGGTTAGGGTTACCTAAATTACCCAAATTAAATTAATTATTTCTTATAAATCTAATATAAACTAATCATCTTCCAAATCCAATATATTCTCTTAATTTTTACTACGTTGATCTCTATTACAGTCAAATGGATAATAATTGAAAATTTTAAAATTCATTAATAATATATTTATTAATTATAGTTTAGGCATACGGAACTAACATATCACTATTGTTCTAAAACTCTTTAATGAATTAATTTGTTTATTAAAATAAACAAAGTTTACCATATTCAATAATTTATTTATTATGATTATTTAAATAATTCATATTAATATCACTTATTATTTTTTCAACTAATTTAGTAATTAAATTATCAAAATAATTTCAAACAAATAAAATAAATGTTAAACGGATAAAAACGTATAATAATGTCAAAGAAATACTAGACGGAACAAAAAACAAGTTAAACAAAACGAAAATGTTAAATGTGTCACAAGTGTATTAAACGGACCAAAACGTGTTAAACATGTCCAAACCGTGTTAAACTTTCCAAAACGTATTAAACGTGCTAAAATGTGTTAAACATGTTAAAATATATTAACCGTGCCAAAAACATATTAAACATGTCAAAAACGTGTTAAACGTGCCAAAAACGTGTTAAACGTGTCAGAAACATATTAATTGATCCTTAAAACGAGTTACATACTAGTTAAAATAAAAAACGTATTAAGCGAGTCAAAACAAGTTAAACGAATCAAATATTAGTTAAACGAGTTAAAAATGTGTTGAATAAGTCAAAAACTTATTAAATTAGGTAAAACAGATTAAATAATTGTTAAAATGTGTTAATCGGGACAAAAGTGTGTTAAATATTAAACGAGTTAAAAAATGTATTAAATGTGTTATAAACTAAAATTTAGTTTGAGTTACCCAATCCATACCAAATTCATATTATTCATTAATATGAGTTAGATAATGGGTTGACCAAATTTTATTTGGGTTGAATATGGGTTGAGTTTACCCATTTGCACACCCCTACTAACAACAAATAGAAAATTATAGAAGTTATGTGTTTATTTTTATTTTTTTTAATGATAAAGTATTTTTGAAAGATAATTTTGATATCATAAAAAAATATGTGGAGATGACATGACAAGATAGTCAGATGAAATTTTAACCTAGTTAGAGATTTATGTGAAGTTAAATAAATTTGACCCTTTTTTTTTGTCAAATTTATATATAGATAAAATTTTATAACTTAATAAACAAATTTAATAACTCCATCCAACTTTGTGCATAAAATTAATATTTTTTTAATCATTTAATATTTTAGTTAATAGAATAATTAATTTGATGATTAAAATGATAATAATACTGAGAGAATTTATATAAAATACATAAAATACCAAATCAATCTAAAAAAACCTCACGTCAAACAAGCTTGAGTAGTTATCCATCTCTCAATTTTAATATAAAATCAAATATTTAACAATTATTTAACAACAATAAAAAAAATAAACTATATAAGATTTGTTTGAATATATTTTAACTAATAGAAGTGATTTTTAAAAAATATTAGTCACATATATGAAATAAAAGTTCCACTCTAATATTACATATTAAATTTTGTTTGAAAATAATGTTTCTTTTATAAATAAGTAGTTTCAAATAAAATAAAATCTTATGTTATCTAAATTTATTAGTGAATTCAGTATATTAGTTGTCAATTATGTATGATCAATCAATTGAGATCGAATATGTAGACACTTTATTTTTACATTGGAATAATTAAAATAAATGAATCGGTCGAATATGATAATCATTATTAATTATCAAATTAGACTAGAAGATTCAAAATAAATAATTAATTTGCAAAACGACTATTTCTCGCATGTTTTTGAGTAAAATGTTGAAATTTGAGTATAATATTGTAATTTACATTTTTCAAAAAAGGAAACTGAAAAATAAAAAAATAATTTTTTTTCCGAAGGGCCACCGGAGCTCTACATAAACGGAAATGGAGTAACAAAAGTCAATAATGGTCCAAAGAGGGTCAACACGACCGAGTTAGGCCTGGTCAAAACACAAACTCAGCCTGGTGAACGTGCCTAACTTGGGTCAACGTGCTAGTCAATCTGTCAAAAATGCAGAGCCATCTAAGAAGTCTACTCCAAAAAAGCCTTCATTAAAGCGTCGCAACCTTCAACTAGAATCACCATCCGATGAATTATTTGGTCTCCTCTTCGAGGAGCCGAAAATCCATGAAAAACTGAATTTCGCATTTTCTTCTAAAAATCGCTCAATACTTGTTTAAATCCGATTATTCCAATTACATTGAAAATTGAAGAGGACAAGCTACAATCATATTCAAACAAAATCATATATTCAACTTTAGAGTTTCCATGAATATCAAGAGAAGCCAATATCGAGAGAATACGAGGTCCATTTCTGACCACATTGCACTCAAATGACGATTCGTGAACAAAGGCGGAGTCAGGATTTAAAAGCTACCCGGGCTAAATTATTTCCAAAAATTCTATCCGGGCTACTATTAAGAAAACAATCAGCCACTACATTTTAGTGACGGGAAAATATCAATGACAACAGTATTTTACTGTCGTTATTGTCAAAATCATACTAAAAAAATTTAAACTACCCGGGCTACAGCCCTGGTAAGATAGAACGTGGCTCCGCCCCTGTTCGTGAAGTTGTAGTACACCATTTTGTGTCTACCAAGTGTCAAATTAAAAGGTTAGGAGTATGCCAATCCAATGACACTAGTCTTAAAGTGTTATTCAATGATTAAAAGAATGCAAACTTGAGCTCTAGAGGCTAACTAGCAATAGACTCAGGTTTATCCGATCATAACTCGAGCTATACCCCATTATTGGAGCTCTACTTGATCTCAATGGAAATATATTTATCTTACCTTTCTTTTGACACCATTTATGACATATTATTGAATCTACTACACATAAGTCGTTCATAAGGCACCTTGGTAAGTTTTGGACCACATGACTTCTATTGGAGATTCGTAGAGCTCCTATCCACCTCTTGAAAATTTTCTATTACCAAAATTGTAGCCCATAAACATACTAATCCAATGGAACTGACTCAGGTTGTCATTCAACCGCTAACCCTTTGAAAGGCTCATTGAAAGAAAAACTATGTGTTTTGTTAAGCCTCTAAGGCTAATTGGAAATAACCCAACTTCCTTGGACGAGCAGTCGGTCTACAATCTACCTTATGGGCTCTACTACACTTCAATGAAAAGGTTATTGAGTTACTTTTTGTTTGGTACCAATCACAACATGTTATTCAATCTATGCTGGCGAGGAGGTTACCCTAAGCTATATAGGAAAAATATGACCACAATCTTCATCCAATGATTCATGAACTTATAGACCACCTCAATTGAAATTTTTGCTACGAAAAATCAAGTCCTCATTCATACCTTTTAACGGTATCAAGATCAGCCTATCACTCAACCTAAGTAGATCGGAAATGCTCGAGCAAGTTTGATGATCAACCGAGCAACTTGAAAACATTATTTTCTATAAAAATCATAACTTGATGTAAATTTTATGAATGGAAGTGATTTCAAAGGCAAAAATGTGGGCTTGAGTTTGGGCCATCCCACCAACTCAGCCTAAACTCGTCCCACTCAATAAATGCAGCCAAGTCGACTCGCCAACATGCGATGCCCATTTAAATATTTAAATCTAATTTCCCTAACAAATCCTAGTCAATGGATAACGCTAGCAACTGATCACAATTGCGCCTCAACTTCCTTGCCAGAGCTCCAACAACTGCTTAAAGTTTCCAACAACTGCTCATTGTATTTCAATCAGGGCCGGCCCTGAGATTTTGGGGCCCTATGCAAATTTAAATTTTGGGGCCCCCTAAAATAGTAAAAAATATTTTTTTAAATTTTAATTAATAAAATAAAATATAAATAATTAATATATTATAATAGGAGACTAAAAAAGAGATATAAAAATTATTTTTATAATATATATTTAATATTAAAAGAGAAAAAAGAGGAAAAAATAATATTAATAATATAATATTATTAAATATAAAAAAATGGGGCCCTATAAAAGTGGGGGGCCCTATACAAGTGCATTGGTTGCCTTACCCTAGGGCCGGCCCTAATTTCAATGTAGTTCTTAGCTCACATTTGAGGTAACTCAATGAAGTTGTAAGCTACTTACACATTCTTAAGTCTTAATCGCAAAGTTAATAAAATTATGTTGGATATTTAAATCCACGCTTTATCTATTTGATTAGTGTTATAATCGTTTGTATATGTTTGTATATTGCTTGCTTGTTTGTTTAATGAACCTTAGTTCCTAGATATAAATAGATTTACCGATTAAACTTACCTTAAATTTTCAGTAAATTACCATCATACCATCACACATAAGACCAAATTAGCTAAATGAATTCTTTGTAACATTTAAGTCCTCCGACTTCTTCCTTTCCTCCATTTCAATCACTGGACAATTTATTCGCCCCATGTTAACCATAAACTCTTTATTTTCTCTTAATTCAAAATTCATGGCCTGTTTGGTTTGTTCATTCACTAAATAACTTCTTTAATTAATTTATACCTCTAAACTAATTTAGAAAACTCTTAAAAAAAATATATAAAATGGTCAAGAATATTATTATTGACTAAAATAAAAAAATTTATACAATTCTTTGGATACATTTGAAAATTTCTCTAACTTTATGATTCCATTACTTCAGCTTTATAACTCTAAAAATTAAAAGAAAACTCTTTTGTGAACATTCTTCAAATTTCTATACAAGCAAACTTGAATTTTTTTTCTTCTCGTTTGTGCCCCGTTTACAACGATAATATGTTTTCGGTTCTATTATTTTAACTTTATCTAACATAATTAAACTTCTAAACTCAATTTTAGAAAAGAAATAAAGATGGTCAGATACAAGACACAGGTAAATATAATCAGGGCCGGCCCTGCCCAGAAGCCCTGAGATTTTGAGGGCCCTATGCAAATTTAAATTTTGGAGCCCGTAAAATAATAAAAAAAAAAATTAATTTTAATTAATAAAATAAAATATAAATAATTAATATATTATAATAAGAGACTAAAAGGTGATAAAAAAGTTATTTTTATAATATATATTTAATATTAAAGGAGAAAAAAGAGGAAAAAATAATATTAATAATATAATATTATTAAATATAAAAAAATGGGGGCCCTATAAAAGTGGGGGCCTATGCAAGTGTATTGGTTGCCTTACCCCAGGGCCGGCCCTGAATATAATGCATAATGCGTGTCAAAATATTTTTACAAAACAAAATTCACAACTATTTTAGGGTAAAGACCGTCCATTTGAACGAGTGTGTTGTGCTTAGCACTGAGAACTTTTCCCACACGTAACCAAGCACCGATATCCCTTAATTGAAATATTATGAATTTCTTTCCTAGTTTCTTTAAGAAGCACACTAAGGTGAAAACTCTAAAAATAAAGCTTTGTTAGAGTCAGGCCGTGCCCACATGACGAGAATTCGGAACCAAATCTGACTTGGAGACCGAAGAGGACAAAAGGTGGAGATTTTCGTCGCGTACAAAAAAACTGGTGATTCTACTAGGTAGAATTGCATATTCTTTACTTGAAACAAGTAGTTAGCGAATACAATACCACAAGAATCATACACTATATTCCTAAAACGAGAACCTTATGTAGGCACCAAAACCCAAAGACCAATGAGAACCTAGTGTTCACACTTTCTTGCTCACTTGCATGCATATGTTATTACTCAATGAGGCACATTGCCTCCTAATTCCAAAGATAATGTAGATTTTGTGTTGCACAACGCCACCTACACATCTATATGATTACATGTTTAAAGTGTATTGATGCTCGCTCAGTACATTTGATTACAATGTCGCCGGACAAGATTCTCATCACAGTCTACTTGATTACATGAAAATATGTTGTAAGCCAAGTTATGTGTTATATTATAACTTGCGCATGAATTGATAATAAGCAATACACGCTCATCTTAACGTGTTACATTTCCTGCAAGTTCTTCATCTCTTTCTACAACATCAAATCGAGACCCGAAGACCAACCAATTCATCAATTCCCTCTTCCTTACAACTCAAATGGCAGAAAAATCAAGTCTGAGACAACCATAGATGGCGATAAACCAAGGAGGGAGGCATAAGAACTTCACGATATGTTCAAAGAAATGATGACCCAAATGGTCAGAGTTAAGGCATATATTCAGGCCTTAAGGTTCATTGTCCCTAGGGTTCACCCCGAGATGGAACATGTTCTCTATCACCCCTCTTTAGTTCATCGCCCCAAGGCTATCCCATTCTAGAGGCATTGCCAAACCTGGCTTCATCTAGCAGAGCAGCCATAGTCTCCCACTAAGCTCTAGAGCTCCCAATGGAAAAGGTGAAGAGTTGAAAACCTATCCCAATATGCCTAGGCCACTAAACCTTATTATGCCGAGACACATGGCCTAAGGCTCCTCTTATTACTTCGCTCCTTTCACACTCGTATTTGGAGGAGTACAAAAGATTATGGCCAATTTGAGAGCCGCGCAGGTTGAGGTGAACGCTCAACCTGCCTAGATGGCAAAGGGAAAGCCCCCCAAGTTATATATGACTGAGATAAGAGCCTAAAGGAGGTAGAGAAGACTTCAATCCCTCATGACATTTAACTCCCAAATCACGACAAGTTCGTAGGGAAGGAGGAATCCACTCTGTTCTTCAAAAACTATATGGATGCTATGGGGTCTATACGCCTCAACACTACAACTATTTTTAGGCTTTTCTCATAGTATTTGATGGGAAAAGCACTCAAGTGATATTTGAAAAACCACATCTCCCACTACAAAACTGTCAAATATCTAGTAGATACCTTCTTAGGGCGATTCAACATGCATGTATATCCTCCAAGAACGCATTACAAAAACAAACAAGGATATAATGAAACATTCACCAACTTCATTGATCGCTGGTGCGATGTACAAAGCGAATCCATGATTTTTTTCACTGGGCTGATTTTAAATTTTTAGTAATTAAATTTATCAACAAATATCCCTAATAAAATAAAATAAATATAAAAGATCTAAGAAATGAACGAAATACCCGATTTAATAACAAATTTATATATATAAAAATTATCTCGTATTATTGAAAATGTAAAAATAAGACAAGAAAATATATAAAATTTAACAAACTTTTACATATTATTTAAGTTGCAACCTTCTATTTTTTATAGAATAAAATTCATCTATTATAGAATCCGAATCAATATCTTCAACAAGCTCTCGTTCAATATAAATTATCATAGTATCGGCTAAAAACTCTTCTTCCATCTTATTCCGTTGAATAGTTTTCACATGTTTCATTGCTGAAAATGATCTTTCTGTAGTGGCAGTAGAAACTGGTAAAGTCAAAACAAGTCGAATCAATCTATCAATCAAATTATAATTTGATGACTTGTTTGTTTCAACTAATCTGCGACACAATTCAATGATGGAAGACATATTTTGAAAATTCTCATTACGAGAAACATCAATTTTATAATGTTGGAGTTGGGATCTCAAATAATGCATTTCTTGTTCACTGAAGTCTCCTAGATAATACTTCTCAGCCAATTTGCAAATATCTTCACTTTTAAATGATTTAAAATTATCTTTATGGTCCAAAGCAGAACTAAGTTTAAGGAGCTCTACTGCCTCATCACTAAATCTGGAATTCAACTCTTCTTGTTGAAAATCTATCACTGAATTGAAGATATTAAAATGTTAGTGTTGTTGAATTGTCAACGAATCTTTTTGTTGACATGAACGTCTTGTTGCACTTTTATATGAAGCATTCAGATTCAGAATTTGAATGTCATATTGTGTGCAAACCATTTGCACGTATTCTAGGAGATGATCAAATCCTTCTTCTCTAAAATTGAAAAGTAGTGCTTTAGTAGTTGATACTAGATCCATGGCATTTATAATATCATGAGATTTGTTTTGCAAAGCTTGACAAAAAAGGTTTGTAATTCCCATAATTTTTTGCATCATATAAAGTGTGAAAACAAATTCAAAAGATCTCAAAGCTATCAAACAACCACATGCTTCTCCACATAAAGAACTAGACGATCCTTCTTCCACAATACTTTCAAGAACAGAAATAGTTGCACCAAACATATCAATTAAACTGCAAATTGATTCAAAATGAAAGCTCCATCGAGTTGATCCACTACGATGTAAATTACCAATTTGATTCATTCCTTTACCAGTATCCCGTTCACCCGAAGTAATCATACGATCAATTTCAATAGTTTGAACATAATGTAACTCAGAATGCTATTTGGAGGAACAACCAATAAGATTAATAATGGTGGATAGTTTTGAAAAAATAGCCAAACAGAAATCTCTTTTGTAGAAGCTCCAACTAATGCTAATTGCAACATATGAGCAAAGCAATGTATATAATATGCATGTGGACACTCTCGAAAAAATAGAGCTTGAAGTCCATTCCAAGCACCAGACATGTTACTAGCACCGTCGTACCATTGCCCTCTCATATTGGTGACATTCAAATTATGTCGAGAAAGACCATCTGATATGCTCTTCTTTAATGTTAAAGCAGTAGTATTTGGAACATTAACAATATCAAAGAAACGCTCCCGTAAAATACCCAAACAATCAACAAATATCAAAATAATTGATATATGCTCTTTATTTGAAATATCTTTAGCTTCATCAACTAAAATACAGAACTTCGCATCTCCAATTTCTTCACGAATTTTTTTCTTACTTTATTTGTAAAAATATGCAAAATTTCTTTCTGAATAATTGGTGAAGTATATGTTGCATTTCTTGGAGCTTTTTCTAATACTATATCACCAATATTAACATTCAATCGACCCATAAGTTTTATCATCTCTATAAAATTACCACGATTTTTAGAAGATGAAGATTCATCATGACCTCTAAATGCACAAACTTGTAAACTAAGCCATCGAATACTCTCAATTGTCGTCTTAAGTCGTAATCGATTTTTCTGAACTTCATCTAAACTTTGGGCATTCAATATGTTGTCAATATGTCCACTTACTTTCATCAAATCTTCAACAAATTTCACTGAATTACTATGTGAGGAAGTAGGACCTCCCACGTGAATTAAAAGTGGACATTTAACACAATCGTTAACTCTTTTCCAGTTATTAAATCCATCAATAGTGAATGAAGGATTAATAGGTGATTTCTTTTGAAAAAGAAAACAAGGAAAACAAAATATTAAATCCTTTGATGAAGAATACTCTAACCAAGGAAACTTTTCAAACCACGAGTATTGAAATCTACGATACTAGTTTGTGATCCAAACTTAGTTCTTGGATATTCATCTAACTTAGGTTGATACAGACTCATTCTAATATAAGACCGCCTAATTTCATCTTGTTGATTTATTGGTTGTTGCCATATAGGAATCCGAATTGCGGGATCTAGTTCAAGATTATTAAGATCAATTTCAACCCTTGGAAAATTTAAAATAGGTTGTTCTTCTTCCGTATTAGATGTATAAGATTGAAGATTTACCTCGTTAACCGTAGATGTAGATGAATTTTCTTTATGTTTGAAAAACGATAGTAATGTTTTTCTTTTTTTACTCCTTTCATTATACATTGTAATCTATTAACAAAAATATAGAATTAAAATAAGAATATATATAATTTATACGTACAATCTTACGTTATAAACAAAATTAATTGAGAAAAGGTAAAGAAAACTAACCAAGAGATTCAAAAGAGAGACCAAAGATAGTTGTAGTGAAATTAAATCAAACAACCATACAAATTTAAATTGATTATATTCTAAATAAATTTAAAATATGAAAGTTTAAATGTGAATACAACCAAATATAATTTAATATAATTTAATATAATATAATAATATATATATAATCATATTCTTATATAAGATATTCTTATATATATATATAAAAAAAAAATCACACTGGGCTACTGCCCATCGTCTAACCGTTAAAACACCAATTGTTAAAATCCTCCTCCTTGACATTACGATGAACTAGGGATGACTGAGACAAGAGATTTTGGTCACGCGCTCCCAAAATATGATCATCCCCTATGCTCCAATACTAGGAGGGAGCCTAAGGGTCATAACTTGTAGAAATTATGTGAATTCCATCAAGCCCCACAACTAGGGAGGGAGCCTATGGGTCACAACCGGTAGAAATTTTGTGAATTTCATCAAGCCCTTAGGTAATACACCAACTATTGTCGAGTCCTAAAATGGAAGGTACAAGACCCGATTGATAATGACACGTTTCTAAAGCTGAACATGAACCGCAATAGGTTGCCCAATCATTGATTTCTATTGTCTTCCCTTTCCTTTGATTATAGGATTTTCTTTCTCTAAAATATGTTCCTTTCATGTAAATGAAAATCACTTTATTATGAATAAATAAAGACATTTCAAAATTAATTGATCGTTCCGGTAAATTGTCTATTAATGCGAACACTAAAATTGAAATGAAATGTTATAAAAACAAAAAACAAATCTTTAGAGATGTTTTCAAGAGTATCCTTGACGGCTACATGTTATAGACACCTTATTTCATACTTGTACGCGATAAAAATTGTCTAGTTATAAATCTGAATCTTACACCGATTGTTATTATGCTATTTGTTTAGAATTTTTGAGTGGAGTCAATTTTTAGGCGGTAAAAAGTATAACATTGAAAACAAGATTTTTTCATGTAAGTCAAAACTCACTTCATTATGAATGAATAAAGACATTTCAAAATTCATAGATCTTTCCCATAAATTGTCTATTAATGGGAACGCTATAATTAAAATGAAATGTTATAAAAAAAACAAACCTTGATAGATGTTTTCAAGAGCATTGTTGCAAGCCCAACGACTTAATATTAAAGACATCTTTCACAAATAATCAAACCTTCAACTCACGTTGTTAAGTTCATTTTCATTGCATCCATCATAACACCTTCAACTCACATTGTTAAGGTTGTTTTCAAGAAATTTATCATCAACCTTGGCTGTTGAAGGTCTCTCTGATCCTCTCCCTGTGGTCGAGCGGATCTGGCACCTGCGCCCGGCCCGGTCTGCCAGCTCTTAGTGGAGAACAGAACGGAAAAAAGCAGGTGCGAAAAGACGCAAATTAAAAATGAAGCGAAATAATAACTTTCAATCACAATGGAGAAAAATGGCCAAATTGATCACTTTGTTCTAATGGCATACTTTTATGAATATATATTGGGCCTCAGTTAACTAGGGGAATTTTTGAAACTTTCGCCCTAAATCTTTCAATTCATGCGCTAAGGTAAACTATTCAATGATTACGCTCAAGTTCATACTAGGAGCATTTTCAAGAAAATGGTCATTAATAGTAACAAAAAATAGTAACGATTTGTTCAGCGGTTGATAATAAGGAGATAATACCAATAATTTTAAAAACCGTTGATAAAAGGAGGTCAATATCCACCGCTCTTAAAACGGTTGATATTAACTCATCTATATTAACTAATTTTAAAATCGTTATTGACCACATATATATCAACCACTTTAAAAACTGTTGATATAGATGGGACAATATCAACGGTTTTAAAACCGATTAATATAGAAATGGTCAATATCAACGGTTTTTAAAACGATTGATATACATTTCATTAATATTAATGTTTTTAAAATGATTGATATAGAGCGGATTTGATATATAAAAGGAGTTAATATCAACGGTTTTATTAAAACCATTGATATTTAAGGGATATAGAGTTAATATTTAAAATCGTTGTTATTGAATATTTTTATATATTTTTTAAATTACAAATTTAGTTAATAATTTATAAATTTATATTCATACAAAAAAAAATAATTATAAAATTTAAATTATATTAATATTTATTTTGATATATCAATATATTTATGAATAATTAAATATAATATATATATATATGATCATAATTATTAAATAATAATAATTAAGAAAAAAAAATGTATGACAATATATTATAAATTTAAAAACATTAAATACATTTATATATTATTAAATTAAATAATATATATAATTAAATTTAAAATTTAATTAAAAATATAAATTATATTATATAATCATTAATTATGTAAAACGAATCTCTGAACCACAAATATCCGGGAATTCAAAATTTTCTATTTTCTATTTTCTCTCATTTTTTCCTCTTTCTTTGACTTAAATATAAAAATATATTATTATAATTATTAATATTTACAAATAATAATATTATTAATTTATTATATTTTTATATATATATATATATATATTTATTTAATTAGTTTGGGAATATATAAGTTAAGGTTTAAGGCTAAACTATTTAGGTATGTTTAGGTATATGATTTTTTTTTATAAGAATGTATATATTTATATAATTAGTTTTAGGATTTAGGATATATTTAATTATAAATATTCGTAAATAATAGTATTATAAATTTATTATATTTTGTATATGAATATATATATTTATATAATTAGTTTAGGTTTTAAGGTATATGATTTGGGGTTTAAGAGAGTATAAGACTTATTAAAACATGTACTATTTTTAAATTTTTTGTTTTAATTTTACATATTTTATTACTGAAATTTTTGTTTAGATTTTGTTATATTATATATTATTATTGTAGCAAAATGTTTAGTGAATTTTATTATTCTAGCAAATAAAAATATTCAAAAATTTCATTATAAATTGTTATGAAAATTTATTGTAATTTTTGAGTTATTTTTATTTATTTTATATAAGGAATAAAAGGGAGATAAGATAAAATAATATATATATACATACGAATAAATAATATTTTTTTTTCTAAATTTAGTTTAGGGAAAATAAAAAAAAATATTAATAAGTTTTAGTATTTATAAAAAATATTAATAAATTTTAAGGTTTAATCGAATAAAAAATATTATTAATAGGGAAAAATTAAAAAAATTAATAAGTTAAAAAATATTAGAGATCAGATAAACTAAAGATATATAATTATATGATCTATCATTAATCCTAATAATTTATTGAATTTGTAAATGATGTTTATTAAATAATTAATAACTATTTATATATATATATATATATATATATTTATTAATAATTAATTATGTTAATTATATATTAAAAATCATAATTATCAAACAATAATAATAATAAGTAAAAAACTAAAATTTTATAACAATATATTTTAAATTTAAAAGTATTATATAGTTTCATATATTATGTAATTAAATAAATATATATATAATTAAATTTGAAATATTTATATTTATTTATATAAAAATATACCTATAATATATTTTAAATTTAAAAACTTTATATAAATTAATTTGATTTGTTATTTAATAATTTGTTATTTAATAGATATAATATATATATATATATATATATATATATTACCATTTTAAAAATATATATTTCATATATATATATATATATATATATATATATATATATATATATATATATATATATATATATATATATTACCATTTTAAAAATAATAATTATTAAATATTTTTTAATTTAATAATTTATATTTATATATAATTATTAAATTATTCAATCATAAATAAATATATATATATATATATATATAAATATATATATATATATATATATATATATATATATAAATATATAAATATATATATATATATATATATAATTAAAATAATTAAAAGATCATTAAAATCCCTTTTCTCTTTTCACACCCTCGACTCAACCCCTCTATCTACCCACAACATTTATTTTTGTGAGCCATAGTTTCTTCTCTCCTCAAACTCTTTCTCCATCAACTTATCAACTTATGCTTAGTAAAATAAATATATTTTTCCAATAATATTTACATTATTAACGTTAATTTTTAATTATTTATGTTGTAAATGTCTTTATATATAGGTATACTAATATTTTTTTTTTGGAAAAACGACTTATCGTCGTTTCATTAAAAATTTTCAAAAATGAGAAAAAAAACCACGAGTTTAAGAGATCATAGAATGATTTTGAAGTCGTAACATTCTAAGTAAAAACTAAAAAACTAAAAACGTAAATGAATTATCTGATTACAATGTTTTCTATTCTAGTGAGTTTAAAAAACGGTAAATTCCAGTCCTACAGATATTTCAGTTCTGCTCCGTGCTTGGATTCTTGTCCACGTTCCCGCGAGGGCGCTACAATCCGATACAATATTTTTCCATAACTCTTCAACGCTCCTGCGGGTTCTGTCATATACCCTTGCATTCCGTTATTGCCAAATGTTATACACCACTGGTCCAAAGCCGCACTTGAACACGCTTGTTACAAATCTATTTCCCTTGGTTTTGAGTAGTGCTGCATCTTTGATTTCATTCCATTCGCTCGAGAAACTGATCAACTCTAGGCTTTTATAGAATCTGTCCCAAAGCTCTGAAGCAATACAACAACTCCTGAATAGGTGATATATGATTTTTCATTTCCTCTACATAGAAGACAGTTCGTATCCAGGATGCTCATATACTTGCTGATACGATCACGAGTGTTGAGTCTTTCCCAGAAGGCGAGCCATAGGATGAACTGGTGTCTAAGGATAATCTTCGTTGACCATACAAGAGGAACTCATTCTACTTTCTGTGCTTTTTCTCGGGTTACCGCCCATATTTTCTTTGATACCAGCTTCCCATTGTCCTCAGCTTTCCATTCATGAATATCCGGTCTATCGTATAGTTCTATGTTACTTATATGATCAAGTATCCTTTGTCCTTCTGGATTTCTTCTCAAGAATGAGTTCCAATTTCCGTCTTTAATGTCTCTGATTTTCGCTTCTGTGCAGTCCCTTCTGATGCGGGTATTTTGAAACTCCTCCTTGTGGATGATAGGCTGATTTTCGAACCAGGAGTCGTGCCAGAATAGAGTGCCTTTCTCGTCCCCTAGCCGGATGTCATAAAAATCTGCAATATCGCTTCTTAGTTTAAGAATTTTTTTTAGAGACCAACTCATACCTTCATGAATTTTGCAGGTCCAGATGCTGGTTTCGTATTTCATAAACCTCGTATGCACCCATTTGATCCATAGTGACTCCTGAATGCGCTCTAAAGCCCACATATGCTTGAAGGTGAGAGCCTTGTTCCACTCGATACAGTTCTTCAAGCCGATGTCTCCCTCATCCTTCGGTTTGCAGAGAGCGGTCCATTTGACTTTTTTTCCTCCTCTTCCGCTACTGCCCCAAATAAAGTTCCTCATTAGTGTATCGAGCTCCTTCATTACCTTCTTCGGAATGACCATTTGCTGCGCCTAGTAGCCAACTATGCCTATGACCACTGTTTTGATAAGTTTGATCCTCCCTGCATAAGAAAGTTTTTTCGCTGCCCAGCCAGATATCGTGTTTTTACCTTTTCAATCAGTGGCTTACAGTGTAAGATCTCGATCTGATTCGCGGTTAACGGAAGTCCTAAGTACCTTACGGGAAAACTTCCTTCCTTGATGCCCATGATGTTGAAGATGTCCTTCTTCGTTTCGTCATTTACGCCTCCATAAAATGCCACACTTTTTCTTTCATTAATAGTTAAACCTGTAACCTCAGAAAAGAATGTTAGTACAACCCTAATAGTTTTAATGGAATCAATGTCTGCGTGCGCTAGAATAAACAAATCGTTAGCAAAACATAAATGGGTTACCTCCTCTACCTCACAGAATGGATGAAAGATGTATGGACGATTCTTTCGAAACATCGCGAAGATGATCTCAAAGATCGCAATGATAGCTACAAAAAGGTAAGAAGAGAGGGGGTCCCATTGCCTTACCCCGTTTTCACCTTTGAAATAGCATCCGTGGACTCCATTGACACTAACAACAAAGCATGATGATAAAACGCACTGCATAATCCAATCAATAAAAATCATAGGAAAAGCATATACAACTAGAAAGTCTCGAATGACTTCCCATCTAACAGAGTCGAAAACTTTCTTGATATCTATTTTGAAAGCCACTCTCGGGGATATTTTCTTATTCCCGGAGCCTTTTAAAAGACTCTACATGTGAAGAATATTATGAGAGATTGTCCTACCGGGGATGAATGCAGATTGGTTAAGATTTATAATTTTTTCCTATGACATTTTTAAATCGTTTTGAAATGATTTTTGAAATTATTTTATAAATTACATTGCAGCAGGAAATTGGTCTGAAATCTTGTACTTTTCTAGGTACTACAGTTTTGGGGATCAAGGTTAGGACCGTTGTATTCCATTGGTTTAACATTTTCCTGTTCTTGAAAAACTCCATAACCCCATCAGTAACGTCTTTACCCACAAACGACCAATTGTCTTTGAAGAATTGTGCATTAAACCCATCAGGACCCGGACTTTTATTCCCATCAATACTAAATAGAGCTTCTTTAACCTCAACCCTCGTGACCACCCTTATCAACTTGCGACTATCTTCTGCAGAAATTTTCCTATCAATAATTTGATATTAGGTATTTAGGTGACTTTGATGCTGCTTTCTTGTACCCATAAACTGCTTATAGAAATCGATAGCCAAATCTTGTACACCCTTTTATATTGTTATTTAATAGAGTAAATATATATATATATATATATATATTACCATTTTAAAAACAGTTAATATTAAATATTTTTTAACTTAATAATTTATATTGATATATAATTATTAAATTATTCAATCATTCATATATATATATAAAATTATAATAAATAAAATATCATTAAAATCGGCGAGTTGATAAGTTGTTATACAAAATAATTAATTAATTAATTAATCATCCCCTCCTCAACCCCTCTCTCTTTCCACAACCTCTTTATCAACCCACAATATTTATTTTTGTGAGCCATAGTTTCTTCTCTTCTCAAGCTCTTTCTCCCTCAACTTATGCTTTCAAATCCCTCCATAATGTATGAGGTACACATTTAAGAAATTTTTAGTAGAATAAATATATTTCTCCTATAATATTTACATTATTAACTTTAATTTTCAATTATTTATGTTGTAAATATCTGTATATATAAGTATACTAAATTTAAATAAAGTTAATTATGAAGAGGAGGTTTATAACGAAGAAGAAATAGAAGATCAAGGAAGAAAAAAGAAATCGAAATAATTATTTTTTATTTTATTTTTTTGTATTAAGATTTTTTTTGTTTATTTAAATGTAGTATTTGTATGTGTTAGTTAAATTGTTTTAATGTTAATTTTGGAATTATATTTAAAAATTATATTGTCATTTGAAATTTTGTATAAAATAATTAAATTTATTTTAAAGTGATTTTTAATTAAAATAAGTGTTTTTTATAAATTCGAGAATAAGAAATGTCAATAACCATTATAATTGAGTAATTACAACAACTTTTATAGTTGTTGATAATGATAAAATAACAATAAACTTTTTGGCGGTTGATATTGAGTAATAACAACCGTCTACAAAATGATTATTATTGATTAATAAAACAAGCTTTATGTCCGTTAATATTGAGTAATGACAACAGTTTTTAAAACGATTGATATTTCTTCATAATAATTGCATGTAAAACGGTTGTAATTGTTTAATAATAACAGTCCTTAGAGCGGTTGATATTGCTTAATAACAACCGCCCACAAAACGGTTGTTATTGAGTTATAACAACCGCCCCAAAATGGTTGATATTTCATGTTTGAGCAATGCATACGAAGGCTCTACCAACCGATGTCAACTGTTTTTTATGCTGTTGTTATTACTCAATACTAACCATTTTTTTTTGTTAAATATCAACGGTTTTTACCGTTGATATTGACCCTTTTTTTACCAGTGCTCATTTCAAAAACCCTTCAGTGCACATGCTAAGGTCAATGTTTCAAAATTAGTTTCAAAACCCTTCAAACTACGTTAAAGGTCTTTTAAAAATAATTATGGTTTTTGATCTCCAAAATCAAGCTACATGTGGACCTGTTTTATCTTTAAAGGAGAAATGTAGGAAACCTATCTAGTATGTTTGGCCCTTTTCATCAAAACATTTTACATTTTTAGATATTAATGGATTATGACCGCCTTTGTTAGAAACATTCAAGGATATTATGAAACGAGTAGGTTTTGAGACCAGATCTTAAATAGAGTATTGTTTCAAGAAAAGACTTCAAAACCTCTTTAACTCCACATAAAAGGAATGTCAACTTTCAATTCTCTCTTGTATCTGCGATCGCTAAAATCTTTTCAGATCCATTGAAGCTCATCAAAGAGAGAAATCTAGACCCTATTTTAGAAGACTAGGGAACACGTCTAACTTTTAAGAAAATTCGAAGTAGAGATTGTTTTGAAACTCCGGGAAATTGAGTAAAAAATAAATCAAAGGGTCAAAGTATCTGTTAGGATCTAGATCGCCGATAGTGGACCGGGGTCCGGCTAAAAGGGAATCTCTGACAACACTCAACGATTGGCGTTAATCCGGTTAAGTATTAACACCGGTTTCAATACTGCACAAACTATCACAAACCCTTGAACCGAGTTCAAGTGCGGAAGTGTTTTGTTTCAGGTTAAAGCAACACACACATAGGATGAATAGAGATGCGGTTTGGAGAATGTCGGTTGAGAATTAGTAAGGAAGTTAGAATAGTATGAGTCGGTTAGAATATAGAGCCGGAAGAAAGTGGAGCACGAGACATGTTTTTATGGATGTTCGGAGATAAAACTCCCACGTCACCCTTCTTCTCAAACCATGAGAAGGATATTCACTAAAGAATACACAAACACAATACACGATCTCATTTTCATTGATTCTTGCCTCGTCGGCCGCTATTTTAGTCGCGATTAGTTCTTCAAGTTGTGCTGAGACCGCTTGTAAAGAGGAGTCGGTTTGAGCATGTCCCTTCTCAAGTGATGCAACCTTTTGATCTATTGAGTCAAGCCGCTGGGTCATTGACTCAATCAACCAATGAGATGATGTTTGTGTTTATTCTTCCATCTTCGCCTGCCATGGTGCCATAGTGTCTCGGAAGAATTCCTCGAAGCATGCCTTGATCATTTCTTTAGACATGGCAGGCTCCATCGGTGGATCATGGCGGGGAGAATCATTTTGACCGGACACCAGATTATCCGTCTCAATATCAATGTGTTGTCGGTCAAGGGACTTACTTGAAGAAGTCTTGGCCGGAGAATTTGGTGGAGAAGAAGCGCTGACTTCCTTTCTTGAAGGTTGTCCGGCGTCAGGCTCTGATCTTTCTTCATCACGAAGATCTGACCGAGAGGATAGGGGAGCATCATTTTCCCAATCGGTTTCTGATTCCAGCCGAGTCATTGTTTCTTCCAATTATTGAGCCGACTTTTGTAGTGCCTCCAACACCATCTGATCAATGATAGTCATATCATTGGGAGGTTGTTGCTGTAGGCTGAGAATGGACTCGGTGAACTCTATTAACCTGACGTGAGTCTCCACGAGCGGTCCTCTCTTAAGAGCAACCACAACATTCCTTGTTTTCGCCAGATCGAAAACCGAATTTTCAAGTTCCACCAGCGTTTCCCATTTCAGATGGGCAGGGCAATTTGGGATCATATCGGCGAATCCGATTTCCGCTCTCATAGATGCCCATTCAAAGAAGATGTTACTTCATATGTGCGCCTTCTTCGTGATTTGTTTTATGACTTGGGGAATAAAAGTATCCCCCATAACCTTCAGAACGTCTTCAGCTGTTTCCGGTTGTTCGTCCGGACCGGTTTCGTTCTCAGCATTTACATCTAGATGGTCTTCAACGTCATCCACTTGATCAATCAAGTTCTCTTTGCCTTTGCTGCTTGCCTTGTCAGCATTGTCTGGCCGATCTTTCTCGGTTTCTTTGTTAGGAGATGTGGAGATATTACCCGGATGTGTGAAGTTATCCTGGGAGCGGCTAGAGATGCTAGCCGTGGAGACAACATGGTCTGAGACATTTGCTTGAACATAGCCAGATGTCCGAGGAACATATGTTGTTCTTTCGCTTCCGGTTTCTTCAGCTACCAGAGCTTTCTTCTTCTTGGATTGAGCCTTCTTTACTTGAGCCTTCGGCTGCTTAACCGCCGAGACTTTTGTCTTGCTGGGTTTCGTGAAGTGAACAAATTTGATTATCTTGCTGCCTGGGAGGAAGATCCCTGGACCGGTCTGAACGTTAAGGTGAAGAAGTAATTTGCCTAGGGGAATGGCATATCCCTAAGACCGGTTAGAATTAGGATCCACCATCTCGCATAGGTTGGAGAAGATCACCTCGGCCCAGTTGATCTTCTCTCCCTTGACAATTCCGGCCAATGTTTCAATCTTGAGACTGGTGAGGCTATTCAAATTTCCTCCCCTTGCCTGAATTGACTTTGAAATGATGTCGCAGAGCGGCTTCCGGTTTCAGGTCTCCTTTCTTGCCGGAAACCGCTATCGGTTCATTGGTGCATGATATATCAAAGCAAACTGCCAGGGTTTCATCTGCATTTCGATCTTCGGTGAAGTCACATCCCTCTGTCAGTAATTGAAAAACTTCAGCAAGTAAGTCCTTTGTAATCTCAAAGGTTCGTCCGCCGACCGTTGTAGAGAAGGTTTCGTCATTTAGAGTGGCGTTTGCGAAAAACTCCGTTACCGCATTTTGGTAGATGACGAACGGTCCGTTCAGGAAGTGTTCCAGACCCGAAGTAGTGATTAGCCCGATGACGTGTCGAGCTTCCTCCGAACCATTGTTTCGAATTTTTCTTCGAAATCAACTTGCACGATGTGGACAAAAAGAGCGGAATCCCGACGCATTTTGCAATTTAGGAATTTGATCGAAAACTTGGATGTTTTGAGAGTGATTGCAAGAGAGAGAGAAAGCAGAAAGCGTAGAATGAAATTTTGATGTGTGTTGTTTATTTATAGACCGCGTGGGACGCGTCTTAGAATGCGAACTGGTGCATTGAAAGATGTGAGCTGTCACATCAATGAAAAGGCGCCAAAGTTTCCCTCCAAAATTGTTGGCGGTAACTTTGAGCGGTAAAATTTTGAGGACAGGTTTAAAGATTTGACCGGCAAAGATTTATAATTATAAAAAAAGAGGTACATTGACATAATAAGATTAAAACTTAATAAGATTAAAACTGATGAAAGATCGGTTGGAACAACATGAGCAGTTTTATAAGGAAACCGTTTAGGAAAGAACCTAGTGAAAGAACCTAAGAACCATCCTAGCCATTTTGTCTTCCACCGATCCTTGGTGAGAACATTTGTCGGGTTCACCGGTGATCTCAATCCAAGATTTGGGGCGGTTGATCGAATGATTCGGCTCAGCTGAGGAGCGTAGCCGAGCTTCTTCTTGGTTTCAACCATTGTTTTCAAGTTTTCAATAATGACCGAGGCCCAGTTGATAGGATTTGTTCTTACGATGTAAGTCATTATATCAAAAGTCTTTTTGGTGTAGAGTTTGATTCGTAACTTGACACAGAATGGATCGGGTGACAATATCATGGAGTATTTGGATGTGGGGGACAAGATAGGCTTTGAGGCCGTTGTTCTGAACCGGAGTTGCAGACATGGAGAATAGTTCAACATAGTTATCAAGCGTCCTGTTTGCCTGAGGTTGGAAATCCGAAAATCCCTCAGTTGGAAGGTTGAACATTTCAGCGATTGTCTCTTCTGAGATCTGAATGATAATGTTATCATTTATGATGGAGACGATGAGATCGTCAAGCATAGAAGCATTGGTGAAAAACTCCAATACTTCAGGAAGTAGAATGAGTTCGGATTCTTCTAGGAATCCGCGGAGACCGGTGTCGATGAGTGAATCAAAGAGGATTTCCTTTGTTTCAATGTCATCAGAAGAGAGCACTGAATCAAAGTTATCACATAGGTAGTTTCGAAGTGTTGGGTGAGACATTCTTCAGAAAAGTTTTTAGAGAGATAGAGGTTGTATTCTTTGCAAGATTGCAAGATGTGTTGTGGTATTTGGAAAGTAGTGAGAGGCCTCTTAAATAGGATGTAGAGAAGAAAAATATAACGCAAGAACATTAATTGTAGGATTTTGTCATTTATGAGATGTCTTATCAATGCTTTTAAGGTATGAGGAATATTTTTATTTCCAAGGCAATTTTCTTGGAAATTGGTAATTTTGATTTGTCCGAGGTAGAGAATCTAGTTGGGAACTAACTGAATTTAATGTTTTGTGGTTTCCATACGATTAGAATTTAATATGCCAGAAATGGATAAGATAAAAGTAGGAAATATATTAAGCCGATGTGAATTAGTACCACAAGAGGTCAAGAGAAACACACAAGAGATAAACATAATTAAAATATACAACCGGTGCATGCAACAAAACGACCAATTGTCCAAAGAGATGGTTCCTTAGCGGCTGGAGGAGGAGCTGCCTCTCTGTTTCTTCTTCCAAGCTTTCTCAAAGCGGTCGAAGAATGAGTCAGCCGAGCCTCTTGTCATAATTTGAGATGGGATTAATCCTGCGCCCGGACAAAGAGGAACACCGAGATTGAAAAGAAGAGTGCTGATTTGAGGAATGTCGCCGGTATGGCGAGTGGAGATCATCCAGATTAGGTTGTCAAAAAGTAACCTTAACCAATTGACCGAGACTTCATTTGTGATGGCGGTCATGATGTCGAAAGACTTGGTGCAAAAGACATTGGTAACATCCTTTCCAAGGATGGATTTACCAACGATATCGTTGAGCAGTTGATATTCAGCCCTCAACGAGGATCTTGCCCTTTGATCATCATGGATAGGAGAACAAGAAAAGTGCTGGAACATTTCAGTCATCTGTTCCGCCGAAGGGGTTAGGTCGGTGAAACCCTCTCTTGGAAGGTCATAGCACCGAGCGAAATCTTTCTCGGTGAACTCAAATACAGTGTCTCTCACCTTGGATTGGATGAGAGTGTCGAAGAAGGGAGTACCGCGGAAAACTCTTGCGTTACGGAAGAACTCCAAAACAGTATCAGGGAATATGATGTGTCGGTCATCCAGAAAATTCCTTAGACCTGAGTTTTCAATTGATTTGAACATTTTGTAGATCTCAAAATGCTTTGTTCCTAGGGCAGAATCAAACTCAATTCGAAGGATGTTTTGGAAGGAGATGTGAGACATTTTGCTCGAGTAAGATGAGAGATTTCAGAGAGGTGTTGAGTATTTTAGATGTGTGATTACGTGTTGATGTGCATCTATCTTATGTATTATGCAGTTGATGATGTTAACTAGTGGATAATGCACGTTTTATTCTATTAACCGTTGTATAAGAGATCTTTCCAAGATATGGGGGTGTTGATACCCTATGGATGTAAGTCATAGGCCTAGGCGGTGAGAGATATCATATCTTCACGTCTTTTGAGGCATGACTGCTTTGTTTTGAAAAGGAATCTATTCAGAACAGATACGTCCAAACATAATCAGTTATTCCTTTTTGTTGGAAAGCCAAATATTCCAAAGTAGAGTATATCCAAACATGTTGGTTTTCAGTTATTAGTCCCGATGCAGTTATTTGGTAAGGTACTAAATAACTGGTCGGTTTACTGCAACTGATAAGCAATGCGGTTTTTCAATAAGTACAGTGGTAATTTAATTTTCCGACATTTTAAGAAGAACTGATGGTTTTGTCTATCCGAGCCGATGTTTCCTTTCAAATGAGTAAAATTTCGGTTTTAAGAAATAAGTTGATTAATATCGGCAAGACCAAGAATATTTCTGAAGAAAGAAAACTTAGCTTCCTGTAGAGGCTTTGTGAATATGTCAGCTACTTGTTGATCGGTTGATACATATTCCAATCGGATGTGCTTCTGCTGGACATGTTCCCGGATGAAATGATGCCTTATGTCGATATGCTTAGTTCTTGAGTGTAGAACCGAATTGTATGTGATTGCTATGGCATTTGTATTGTCACAGAATATTAGAGATTCTTCGGCGGTGACACCGAAATCTCTTAACTGCTGTTGAATCCATAGAAGTTGAGCACAACAACTTCCGGCTACTAGATATTCAGCTTCTACGGTTGACGTAGCGACCGATGTTTGTTTCTTGTTGTACCATGAAACGAGCCGATCTCCTAAGAATTGACATGTTCCACTAGTACTTTTTCTAAAAACTTTACATCCTACATAGTCTGCATCAGAGTAACTGGTTAGATTAAAATTAGAGTCCTTTGGATACCACAGTCCGACTTCGGGGGTTCCCTTTAGATATTTTAAGATTCGTTTGGCGGCTGTGTAATGAGATTGCTTTGGGTTAGTCTGGAATCTTCCACATACTCCGACCGCGAATAATATGTCCGGTCGACTTACTGTCAGGTAGAGAAGTGAACCGATGATTCCGCGATAAGCTGTCAGGTCTACTCCCTAACCGTCATCATCTTTATCCAGCTTGATTGATGAACTCATTGGAGTGGAGGCATGAGAACATGTTTCCATCCCAAATTTCTTAAGTAGCTCCTTTGTGTATTTAGACTGGTTAATGAATGTTCCTCCTTCGATTTGTCGAACCTGAAGACCTAGGAAGAAGCTCAATTCTCCCATCATACTCATTTCAAACTTGTTAGTCATTAGTGATGAAATTTTTTCACATAGCTTAGGATCAGTTGAACCGAAAATTATGTCATCCACATATATTTGAACAAGTAAAATATGTTCATTCTTCTCGAATTTGAATAGGGTTTTATCTACTGAACCTATAGTGAAGTTGTCCCGATCAGGAAATTTGTTAAATTGTCATACCAAGCTCTAAGAGCTTGTTTTAAACCGTAAAGAGCTTTGTTTAGTCGATACACATGACTGGTCATGTCAGCATTTTTAAAACCGGGTGGTTGTTCAACATATACTTCTTCACGTAATTCACCATTTAAGAATGCACTTTTAACATCCATTTGAAATACCTTAAAATTTTGAAAGTAGCAAACGCTAGAAAAATTCTAATGGCTTCAATTCTAGCTACATGAGCAAATGATTCTTCAAAATCAATCCCTTCTTCCTGTTTGTATACTTGTGCTACTAATCTAGCTTTTTTTCTCGTAACCAAACCGTCTTCATTGATCTTATTTCTGAATACCCATCTTGTTCCGATAACCGGTTGAACTTTCGGTCTAGGAACTAGATACCAGACTTTATCACTCTCAAACTGGTTTAACTCTTCTTGCATTGCTAAGATCCAATCCGGATCCAGCAATGCTTCATCCACCTTTTTCGGCTCAATCTGGGATATGAAAGCAGAGTTTTCATATTGTTCTAGTATTTGTTGCCTAGTTTGGATGGGTAGTGAAGGGCTACCTATAACAAGCTCAGGAGGATGATTTTTGTTTCTTTTGAAATTCCGTTTAGGGATGTCTACCAAATGACTGGTTACTTGATCAATGCTAGACGTATCAGTAGGCTGAGCAATAATGTCAGACTGACCGATTTCCTCAGTTGAAACTGAGGTGTCAGCTTCCTGCTGTTTGGCAGCTTGATCTGGCTGAGTTTCAACAATACCCGTTTGGTCCTGAACAAACAGTCTAAAGACTGGAATTTCATCTTCACTATCAGAATGGATATTTTGGTTTTCCAATCTGTTGTGTAGATCAAAGGATGATGTAGTGTTTCTTTCAATCGATTCATCAAATACAACATGAAGAGATTCTTCTACAGTTAAAGTTCTAGTATTGTAAACTCTATATGCCTTACTGACTGCAGAATATCCTAGCATTATCCCAACATCAGATTTTACATCCAAAGCATTTAAGTAGGTTTTGCCATTCATGTGAATGTAGCATTTACAACCGAAAATTCTAAAATACCGAATATTAGGAACTCTATCAAAATATACTTCGTATGGTGTTTTATTGCGATGCTTGTGAATTATAGACCGGTTTTGTGTATAACATGCAGTGTTGATAGCTTCGGCCCAGAATTTTTGAGCAACACCTGAGTCGGCTATCATAGACCTTGCGGCTTCCTTGAGAGTTCGGTTTCTTCTCTCAGCCAGGCCATTCTGTTGAGGAGTTCTAGCACTGGACAACTCATGTCTAATGCCGGATTCCTCAAGAAATGCATTTAAAGTGCTATTTGTAAATTTGGTTCCTCTATCACTTCTAATGGTATTTATATGTGTTGATTTCTCATTTTGTAAACGTTTAAGCAGTGTAATTAAATTAGATACAGTGTCACCTTTGGAGGCCAGAAATATGACCCATGTATATCTAGAGTAATCATCAATAACAACTAAAGTGTGATGCATACCACGTAGGCTGGTGATCCTAATCGGTCCAAATAAGTCCATGTGAAGAAGTTTTAGACATCGGTTAGATTGAATGTTTGCTTTGCTTTTAAAGGATGACTTAGTTTGTTTACCCATTTGACAGACTGGACATACTTTCTCTTTATTGAATCTTATGTCAGGAATTCCTTCAACTAACTTTTTAGTGCGAATATAGTTTATAGTTTTGAAGTTTAGATGATTTAATCTCTTATGTCACAGCCAGGTTTGATCACTTCTAGCTACCATACACACATGATATTCAATTTTATTCTTCCAGTCTACCTTGTAGATATTTCCTAGCCTATTTCCGGTTAGTAGAGTACTACCTTGAGAATCCTTAACTAAGCATGCATGTTTATGAAATTCTATAGTATATCCATCGTCACACATTTGACTAATACTTAGCATATTGAAGTGTAGGTTTTCAACAAGATGTACATTGTTAATTGTTAAATTACCATGGACAATCTTACCCTTGCCCACAGTTCTACCTCTTGAGTTGTCACCGAAAACTATCATTGAGCCGGTTTCTATTTTGATATCGGTCAGAAGATTGATATTTCCAGTCATACGTCTGGAGCAACCGCTGTCCAGATACCACTTAGAATTTTCTAGCCGCTTCTTCATAACCTGTAAAATATACATATTTACAACTATTTGGTACCCACATTTACTTGGGTCCGTGGTTGATTAGTCCCTTGGGTATCTATACTCTGATTATTCGCATAATTTTCCCAGATATGGTTTTGATGGTTCTATATGCGCTCGGTTTGGTGTGTTTCTTTCTGCTAATTGTTACATTGTGGTGTTGAGGTGATATTTGATCGATGTAGTGTGGGTTCCTATCATGTAGATGAGTATTTTTTCTCTTAGAGAGAGACCATTTGGTTGTATCGATTAGGCCTACATAGGTTATCTCCTTAGCTAGTTTTGAATCATGAGATGACTCGGTATAGGTTGAAGAGCTCTTGACAAAGCTTATGAATGGAAGCTTGTCTTTATGAGATTCAATTCTTTGGAGGGTTTGTGTTGGGTGGGTGTATTACTATCATAACTGAGACCAAATTTACACTTATAGGGTCTTCTATAACTTGCCATTTTACTAACTGCTTCACCGTATCTCTTCCATGCTGCCATTAAGTACTTAGTTCGCTTGTCTTCTTCTTCGGTCAACTCTTGAACTGACTCCTTGAGTTGTTCATTCTCAAAGGATATTTCAGGTGTTGCCTCGATTTCTATGATCTCATCGGATTGAACTCTATCAGTTTCAAGGTTGGTCTAGGTTGGTACTATGGGATTGGTTCTAAAGTTAAGCCGAGTTGGTACTATGGTTGATAAGTGTTTATACTCTATTACCATGCCATTTAGTACAGTAACTAAGTCTTCTCTAGTAAATTCTTCACAAGAAAAATCAAATACGTGTTCTTCATTTACCATGAGGCAAGAGATTTCATCATCGCTATCATTGTGAGCCATAGACTTCTTCCATCATCGTCTATCATCGCTTTCTGAATTTCCTTTCCTTCACCGGTTTGTGAGTAGTTTCTTTGATTCTGATCATCCGGTTTCCGGTCATCTTTTCGTTGCTTTCTGCATTCCCACCTGTAATGTCCCAAACCATCACAATTATAACACCTAACATTATATTTATTACCGTAGTTATAGTTGTAGTTGTTTGTCGATTGGCTTTTCTTCATGAATCTGCTGAACTTCTTTGCAAGCATTGCCATTGCATCCTCAGAGAATTGTTTTGCGGATTTGATCGGTACATTTATTACTGGTACTATGGATGTAACTAGTGCCTTATTAGCGGTTGACGTGGATGCTTCATTTTCGATCCTGGATCTCATTTCGAACTCATATGCCTTCAGATCTTCAAATACGTCATGTAGCTTCATTTTGTCTAGGCAGTTTGATTCTCTCATCACCATCGTCTTTATGTCCCATGCACTAGGAAGAGATCTCAGAGCCTTGATGATTGTTTCCTTGTTATCATACTTCTTTCCAAGAATAGACAGTTCATTTACCACATTTGTGAAACGATCACTGAACTCCTTTATGGTTTCACCTGGCCTCATCTTGATGTTTTCAAACATCTGGGTATCTACCATTATCTTGTTTTCCTTGGTTCTTTCATTTCCCTCATGAAGTTGAATCACCGTTTCCCATGTCTCCTTTGCAGTTTTTCATTCTTTGACCTTACTGAAAGTGTTTCTGTCTAGAGATTTGAAGATGTGACTTCTGCAGTGATTATCCAGATTGTTTCTCCATTTATCATCGGATGTCCATTCTTTTCTGTCTTTCTCAATCTTGATCGGTCCATCAGACAGAATGAATGTCATCTCATCATCCATAGTGACTAGGTGCAGATGCATGCATATTTTCCAGTTGGCGAAGTCGTCTCCTTCTAGCATTGGAGGTTTCTCGCCGAAAGTCATGCTTGCTTGCTCCGTGTTGCTTGAGTATTGAAACTGACTGCTCTGATACCACTTGTTAAGATCTAGATCGCCGATAGTGGACCGGGGTCCGGCTAAAGGGGAATCTATGACAACACTCAACGATTGGCGTTAATCCGGTTAAGAATTAACACCGGTTTCAATACTACACAAACTGTCACAAACCCTTGAACCGAGTTCAAGTGCGGAAGTTGTTTGTTTCAGGTTGAAGCAACACACACATAGGATGAATAGAGATGTAGTTTGGAGAATGTCGGTTGAGAATTAGTGAGGCGGTTAGAATAGTATGAGTTGGTTAGAATATAGAGCCGGAAGAAAGTGGAGCACGATACAGGTTTTTATGGATATTCGGAGATAAAATTCCTACGTCACCCCTTCTTCGCAAACCACGAGAAGGATATTCACTAAGGAATACACAAACACAATACACAATCGAGTCTTATTTACTGCTCGATAATCACTTTTACAATTCTCACAATAATTGTAATACACTTCTCAAGCACACTTAAGCTTTGAATCTTAGAGAGATAATGGCTTAGATAACTTTGTAGTAACTTGCTTATCTGTATCTGATCACTTACAACTTATATTTTTCTTCCTTCTTCCGCTTCTCCTTTTATAGATGAAATGTGCCAACGGTCACATTTCTTCAACGGATACGTTCAGGGTAATCCTTGAATCTGATTGGTTGAGCAGATGATCAACATAGCATTAAATACGGTTTAAGCTTCCAAGGCATGGAGTAGACCAACTGGATCTGTCTTTGCTTGATTATGGCAACTGTCGGTTGGACAGTTGCCTCCACCTGGGATATTGCTCCTTTGACTTATACCAGAATGACAACTTTTCTTCAGGCTATCTTCTACAGCCTGCAGCGTATCATCAGACTTGTATGAATATGACAATCTCACAGTCTAATCCTTTGATGTTATCTTCTGCATATGCCCAAAGTTTTTACTTGCACCAATTTGTAATTTGTTCTTTATTTGATATTCTTACTTCTTTCTCTAAATAGTCTTCTCGTTGGATTTGTTATTTGGATTTTAATTGAGTACTTCATTCCAACTGATCATGTTAACCGGTTGTTCAGTTCAACCGGATAGCTTCCGGTTTTGGATTTGTCACTTGCTTCTTCTAGCCGGCTTGATTTCTTGACCGATTGAAATTCTTGACCGTTCCTGCACAATAAGTTTATTTTGTTAAGTTCTATTTAACCGGTAAATTTTATCTAACACTATCCATCAAAGGTTAGGACATTAAATCGCCACTAAGAAATCAACTAGTTTTACCAATTTTTGTTAGATATATCAATGGTATTAAAAAATAAGGAAAATATTTTGTGAAGGTTTATGCATTGAAATCACTACTTGAATTTTTTAGGTGTACTAACTAGTTACACCTAGTTATAAAACGTACTCCCAATGATTGGGATATTGAAATCACCATCCGTGCTTTCTACAAGCCTCATCCTCAATCAAGAATGCATCGATTATATCGAAAACACCTAGAGTTTTGGCTCACTCAAGCTTAGAGTTTTCAAGATCTTTTATCTTAAAAAAGAGAACAAAGACGTTACCGATAGGCATCAATCCAAGTCGCAGCTCCCGAAACACTCGTCTCCAAGGTAGTAACCTGATTTGAAAATCAAAACTCTATCACGAGCTAAATTCGATCATTAGATGACCATTTCTGACCGATTTTCTTGTATACGATTTGCAACACACTCTTGTACGCAATAAAAATTACATAGTTTGAAAATATTTGGGACATTCTTGTGTTGATTTTTGAAGAAATTGTAAGTGAAGGAATTATTTTTAGGGTAATCAAAAAAATTAAGTTCTAGAAAATTGAGGTTTTTAGACAAATCCATAACTTACCATCCCATCGAATCTGAAAGAGATTGAGATATTTAATGGAAGTACGTCATAAGCCTTCTTTAGATTTTTAATTTTTTTAACCAACCTCACGACTAGAGAGTCTCCTCCTAATTTAAAAATGTAGGAAATTAAAAAATGTGAGTTTGGCGTTTAGTTACGTATGGGAAAGAATTTTTTAGACGATATGTTCAATAACTCCCCTAAGGTCTTACTAATTAATTTTGGTCGTTTTTCGAATTTCTAATGCTTTACTTTTTAGAATTTTTCATTTTAAAATTCTAAGGATATAATGAGATAAAATGCAAGGAATAATAAAAATAAAGACAAACCTAGAAGCCTAGAAAAATAATTCAAAAATTGGATTTTTCTAAAGGATAAAGACTAAGCACATTTTTGATCAAAGTTTTAAATGGTTTCAGTTTATCTTTTAGAAATTTTGTAAAGTGAATAATAAACATTGAAAAGTCTCTATATATATTTATGATTTTTTGGGTTCATAAAAAGTTTTGAGTTCAAGAGAACTCATAAAAAAAAACTTAAGTATAAGTTAAGACTAGGTTCAATTTTTATTAAGTGTTCAATTTTAATTGTTTTTATTCTAACATAGAGTAAGATAAATCACAAACTTAGCTATAAAATAAATAAAGGGTCAACAAAAATAAATCTAAATCTAAAGTGCAGAAATATAGAACAAAATATAAATTTGGACCATGGCTAAGCCTCCACGCTCGAAAACCTAACAATTGGTTGGATGACATGTTGTTGCTCGGTCGTGGCTGAAAACTACATCCATAATGGTCCTCTATCGGGTCAGAAATGTAGTCCCTCAGTCAGATGTGAAACAACAACATCAAGCAATGCTCAACCTTTAGCCTTTGGTCGCGTGTAGTAGCCAGTAGCAACTCTCAATCAACTTCTCGATCTAATGTGATGGGAAACCTAGTCCTTCGGTCACCTTTTATAATGAAGGGCACCAACAGTCAAATCCTCTTTTGGACACGTGTCAGCTATCCGTTGTATGCACGCCAGAAGTACAAAATCGTACATCAAAGTATATGCGTTTGATCGTGGCGTGTCGGATCGTACTACAAAATATTCAAAAGAACGTGGTGTATGGGACAGTACAGAACCTGGGTTGGAGGAATATTTGAATATGTGGCAGACAAGAAGTTATAGCGTGTTAAGCTGTTTGGGCAGATGGCTGATAATGAATACGGCTGATTGCCAAGCTGATGAGCTGAGTAGATAATTAGATGCTTCTTTAGACGACAACAGAAGCAAAGCATCAGACGCTTCTTCAGGCGGTTACTGAAGCAAGACGTTTGCTCGCGTACTTTTTCATACTACCAGTCTGCAGAAGTTACACGACATCTGCTCGCACACTTATTCAGACTACATGTCCGTAGAAGTTAGACGACGTCTTCTCGTGCACATCTTCAGACTACCCGTATGTAGAAGTTAGACGACGTATGCTCGTGCACTTCTTCAAATTACTCGTCTACAGAAGTTAGACGATGTTTGCTGGCGCACTTCTTCAGACTACTCGTCTGTAGAAGTTAGCCGATGTCTGCTCGCGCATTTCTTCAGACAACCCATCAGTAGAAGTTAGACGACGTCTGCTTGCGCACTTCTTCAGACTACTCGTCTGTAGAAGTTAGACGACGTTTACCTGCGCTTGCTTCAGACTGCATCTGAAGACATACGTCTTTTGAGTTGTACATGTGCAAAGACAATTTACGCAACTTAGTTTTGTTCAGACCACATCATTAAAACTATGTCATATTGATTTAAAATTATTCACCTAATTTATTAAAAACATTTTCCTTAATTAATTATTTCTCTTTTAATTAAAATTTCCCTTTTCTTTATTTAACATAATCTAACCGCTAGTTTCCTCGATAACATCAATAAGCGTTAGAAGTGTCAGGAAGGCGTCGATCTCCGTGTGTGTAAGGGCTTATTGATCAACTGGCGTCCACACACACTCCATGTATATTTTTCTCAGTCTTGCATTGATTCTGCTCGCTCTAGGGGTGCATATCCTCGGTCCTAACCACCATTAACAACAGAACCTGTTGATTTCCAATTTTTCTTTTTGACCTAGATCTTTATGGTGGATATGGTTGACCTATCCTAATTCATTCTAATATATAAGGGTTAGTAGCATAATATACAACAACAATATAATTTAAAAATGCAAGATCAAAGCATGTAAAAACAAAACCAAATGAAACAAGGCAGAAATATTTTTATGCACAAAGGTGAGGTTAATTTTGATGTATTTTTGGGTTTCTCTCGGTCAAATGGCCTTTTTATTTATTGTTTTTAGATTTTTTCCATGCTTAAATTATATATTTTATGAATAATGAAGACCAGTCTAGGCCAATTTCAATTTTAGATTATTTTTAAAACAAATGACCGATAAAGTTATCTAATTAGGGTTTATCCTTGGTCATGTATTAGTTTTAGGTTTTAATTTTATTTTTGACCTGTGCATAAAGTTTTTATTTAAAAAAGAATGAATATGAGCTCAAATAAAATTCAATTTTTAAAATAGATAATGACCAAGAACCCTAATATGGCTAGGTTTTGTTGTATTTGGCCAAGTTATCTTAGATCCTTATTAAACAAGGGGTCTTTTCAAAGCTCCAGGATTCATAACACTTTGGTTTAGTCTCCCTATGTTTTAAATAACCTTGGCTTAGAATAGATCCATAAAATTAGGCCAAAGATAACCAAAACAGAACCTTTTGAAAATGTTTTCTTAAATTTTAGGGGTTCTCGGTTTTAAAGTTGTTTAGGTTTTTTTTAACTTTTATTTTTATGGTTTATCTATGTTACATATTTACCATAGCATGCACGAAGTTGAGACCAAGAACCACAATAAAATTACAGAACATGCATGACCTTTTATGAAAGGTGATAGAAAGAGTAATTAAAATAAAAGTGGAATCAAAAGGGAGCTTATCAAAAGGGAGCTTACATTGGTGTTGATTCTTTGATTTCTTAAGTGATCCTAGCCGAAATTGCCTAAATAAAGTTTATGACCAAAACAGCGTTCTTAGAGAGAAATTAAGGTGGCAGCCTAGGGGCGTTTCTTAGAGAAACAAATTCAGGTATGGCTAATTTTCTTCTTCGTATCTATGTTTTTTTTTGTTGGTTTATGGTCTGTTTTTTTATGTGTGTCCTCTTCACACCCCTTGACCTCCTTTTATACTCACAATAGTCATTTACCTAGGGTTTCTAGGTTTGTGCTTGCTCGATTTGTGCTTTTTTGACTTTCCCTATTTTTTTTCCAGAAAAGGAAACTTGAAAATTAAAATAAATATATGAATCATAAATAAATTATTACATAATCAATTATAATTAATCATATATTGATTCCAAACATAATTTAGTCTTCTTTCCAAGACAATTTTATAATATTTTTCAAAGATCCTAAATGATCTACTATTTGAATTCAAAAATTATTTAATGTATAAGGAGGTGACAAAGTCAATATTAATTATAAAATCAATTTGTTAAAACCAATTTATAAACTAAGATCTATTTTAATATCTTAAATCAATTTTGAAGTTTACTTGTAAAACAAATTTTCTCAAAACTAATTAAGTATTTTGTTTAAAAGATCCTAAATATAATAATAGCCCGAATTATTATATATGAACTATCATAAACTTATAATTATAATTATAATAATAATTATTATTATTATTGCAATACACAACCTAAAAAAGGGGATTGAGTCCTAAAGCCCACTTCAGGGCTAGACTCCATCCTATCTCTGAATTATTAAAAATCCGAAATGAACTCTTTTTGGAACCCGTTAAATATTTCAATGTCTTCAAAGTTAATTGTTCATTTAATAATTCATGCAATTAGCTCATATATGGATTTTATATAACAATAGGCTCGAGATTTATTAAAAATATAAACTATAAAATTAGAGAGTGTAAAATGAGTGTCTACAATTCGTAATGACATTTTTGTGAGAAAAAAAAGAAAAGATGAGTGAAACAAGTCTCGTCTAAATCAATCCAAGAACTTTTCACGAGTATCCAATGCTAAAAATGTTTTGATCCTAAAGTTAACGACGTGATGAAGCAATCTATGTATTTTTATGTCCACACATTACGAACTCAAACACCCTAATTCATACTAGGGACATTCTTCAAAGACATGTGTTTATTCTTTTGATATTGGTAGAACCATGCACCCGCTCACCTTACCCTAGGCTAGTGGTACATTTATATCACAAATTTAAAATTCTCTAGTCTACACTAGGGGCATTTTCCAAAGACACGTGTTTAGTCTTCCGAGACTTGTAAAACCATGGATACATTCTCTTAGTTTCGATTACATATCATAATAATCAGTTACCATATCTCTCCATGTGCATGGAGAGATTGTTTAAACTTGTACTCGCCAATTCCCTAAAGCATACATACAATGAGCATTTTTCCGAAATACTCTATGATGAATTCACCAGCATGTTCATAATTCAAATAAAAAATCATTATGAAATATCTAGTCTTTAAGCATTAGATAACTATTCTTTTCTTAAGACTATCATGTAAGACTTAACATCCAGACGCAGACACTAGGTGGTAACTTCAGATCTCTTCCAAAGGTGCATAAAACAGAGCTCATATATGCTAGTTCGTATCTTCTTTCATGCAAATCCTTGTTCATTCATGGATAAGTGACTTTTTCACTATACTCTAATTTCATACATAAAGTATTATCATAGTCGAGAAAACGTCATTAAAATACTAAAATGTGGAGATTCTTTGTCAATCCTTTGTTGGACTAACAAGTATCTATGTGTTGCTTTGGTCGTGAATACCACATGGTGGAAGTTCACGAATGTTGTTTTTCCTTGGTTGTGGAGTAAACCCTTCACGACCACTCACACGAAAATTTACTTGATCTCCTTTGTCATGAGCACACCTCGGTGGTTGTTCACGTTACGACGATAATTAAATTCTTCATTGTGAGTGTTCCATTGCGGTTGCTCACACAAAAACATTACTTGATCTCCTTTGTCGTGAACATACCTCGACGATTGTTCACACAAGGACGATAATTACTTTCTTCGTTGTGAATGTGTCCTTGTGGTCGCTCACACGAAAACATTACTTGATCTCCTTCGTTGTGAATAAGGGCGGAACTACATAGGGTAGAGGCGGGCTGTAGCCAGGGTAATGTTTCAAAAATTTATAAAAAATATAAATTAATATTAAAAAACAAGTTAAAACAGTTATATTAATTTGGTTTGTTAATTAAATAAATAAATTTTTATATTATTTATTTTTTCAAAACGATTTATAAGCATTAATATTCTATAATTCTCTTTTCGAGTCTATTCACTTTATCATAATCTGTTTTGTAATGATTTTGTATTTTTTTTCTCTTATTTTTATATTTGTTTTCTTTTTCTTATCTTCTCACAAAAACTAGGCTAAAATTCACTAAATTAGATTTTAAATTTTCTTATTTATCCAGTTAGTTTTTTCTTATTTAAAATCCAATTAATTTAACTTCTCATGTTTTCTTAACCTAATTTTCTTCAACTATATAGTTTTGAATTTATAAATTTGTTTTTTAAATTGAGTATTCTTATATTTCATTAGATTTCGTATATTTATTTTATTTTAGTAAGGTTATTTGTGAAACAGTTTGATTAATATGTTCACAACCCAGGAAAAAAGAAATTCCTAGATTTTCCCTTGGTTGTGAACACACCTTGGTGGTTATTCTCACAAGGATGATAATTAATCTCTTTGCTGTGAGTGCACCCTTGAGAGTTGTTTTCACAAAAACATTAATTGGTCTCCTTCGTCGTGAACACACCTAGGTAGTTGTTCACACAAGGACCATTATTACTCTATTTGTTTTAAGTGCAGCCTTGGTGACCTCTAATACGATAACATTACTAGATTTCCTTCGCTGTGAATACACATCGGTGTTTATTCACGTAAATATGATAATTAATCTCATTTTTGTGAGTGCACCCTTGGCAGTCGCTCACACAAAGAAATTATTCTTCTCTCTATTTGTTGTGGAGTGCACCCTTGGCAGTCATTAACACAAATATATTATTCTTCTCTCTCTTAATTATGGAGTGCATCCTTGACGGTTATAGACACCTTATTTCATACTTGTACGCGATAAAAACCGTCTAGTTATAAATCTGAATCTTACACCAATTTTTATTATGCTATTTGTTTAGAATTTGTAAGGAAAGTCAATTTTACGTGATCAAAAGTTTAACATTGAAAACAAGATTTTTTAGGCACTCCATAACTTACAATTCATGTCGAATTTGGGAGAGATGAGAGATTTTAATGGGAAGTAACCATAGGACTATTTATTTTTTTTTTGATTTTACAACCTCACACTAAAGAGTTGCCACCTAATTTTTAAAACTATAAAATAATGTAAGGGCTTGCGCACCACAACTAGAGATTTATGTGAGTTTGACGCATGGTTATATGTGGTAATGAGCATAAGGCAACTATGCCCCACAACTCCTCTTATGTCTCTACTAATTCAATTTTAGCCATTTAAAAACATACTCTACGCTTTCTATTTTATTTGTATATTTTTAGGTTTTATACTTTCATATTTTGATTTATTAAAATTTTATGTTGTGTTTTGGTTTAGAGGTTAACATAGGATAAATCAAACTCATAACAAAAAAACCAACAAAAATCAAGAAAATATAAAATAAACCCTGAACCTATGCCCGACCGAAAAAAATTTAAATCAAAAATAAAAAAACTAAAAAAATGGGTTGTGACCGAGGAAACTCGATCACATGCTCTCGGTTGGGTGGTTAGATTTTTTGGTCATCCGACTACAATTTTTGGTTGCTCGTATGGGCAGCTGGTGAGGTCGAACAAACATTGGTTAGAGCGTCTAGAAATCTTGGATAAGCACCGAAATGTTCCTATGGGTCCTTACTATTTATATTTCTCGGTCGAACAACCAAAAATCATGTTTTTCAACCAAAAGGTACTCAAGAAGGCTCTTAAACTCAACTTTTCTCGGGATCAAATGATTGAGAATGCAAAATGATCATTTTTAGGGTCGATTTTTTATTATTTTCTTTATTTTGTTTTTGGTCAAAAAAGTAATTTATATTGAAATTTTTTATATAGTTTATTTATCATATTTACATAGGGTTATTCTGAAATAAATTAAAAAGAGGGACCAAGATCAAGAGCAATCAAAATAAAGAAATACAACTACAAAAATATATATATATATATAATTTATTTATTTATTGCAATTTAAATTAGGGCTAAAAAAACCTTACATGGATAATGAAGTTCTTGATCCGAAAAGCTTAAACAAAAACCCTTAAGTAGGAATATGTTAGAACCAAGGCACACTATCTTGGTATTCTTGCAAGTCACTTTAAGTTTAAAATGGAGAATAATATGGGCAACCTAGGGGTATGAGTTTTGAAATTCTAGGGTTTTTTTTGTCAATTGTCAGTCTTTGGTCGTCTGCTGTTGGTGTCGGTTTTTGGTCGTCGGGGTGTTTTGTTTTGGGTGTTAGTTTTTCTTCTTCGTGTGTGTGCCTTTTTTTTCTTTGCAGCCCTTAGCCATCTTTTATACTCATAAGAGTCATTGACTTATGGTTTCTAGGTTTAAGCCTACTCGATTTGGGCCCTTTAAATTCCCCATTTTTCAAGAAAAAACAAAAATTATAAAATCAAATAAATATATTAATCATAAATTAATTATTTCAATTTAAATTATAACTAATCATATATGTTTATTCCAAAAAAAAAACTTAATCTTCTTTCTAAGACAACTTCATAATATTTTTTAAAGATCCTAATTGATCTCAATCAACTTAAAAAATTATTTAATGTACAAGGAAAAGAGAAAGTCAATATTAGTTAAAACTAATTTATAAACTATGATTTATTTATTTCACCTAAAATCTATATTTAAAATCTGAAATCAATCTTTAATTTTAATTGTAAAACATTTTTTCTCAAAATTAATTAAGTATTTTTTTAAAAATGTCTTAATATAATAGTAGTTCAAACTATTTCAATTTAAACTATTATCACCTTATTATTTTATTTTTATTAAAAATCTGAAATAAACTATTTTTAGAACCCGATATTTACATCAATGACTCCAAAGATAATTGTTCATTTAATCATCCGTGCAGTAAGCTCGTATATGAATTTTGTATAAAAATAGACTTTGTATTTATTAAAAATATAAACTATGTAATAGGGAAGTGAAAATGAGTGTCTATAATTCTCGAATACTAGACCGGAATATTTAAAAACAACGATCGACTCACAAACCGATATTTTTCGGCCTATTTTGAGTTGCTTCAAACTATATTTTTATAAATACTCAGAGTTCTAACATTATGAAACTTCCACACTGACTAATTTAAAAAATGTAGATTTTTGTGCATGATATTGCAATTGAACATTTTCGACAAAAAAGCATATCGATGACCATTATTTGAATAAACACAATATTTTCTTAAAACGTGAAATTTTCAAAAGCTAACAGGTTCATGATGTCCAGACAATAAAAAATAATTAATATTGACTATAGTATAATTTTTTTTCTAGGAAAACACTATGAAGAACGAGAAAAAATATTTAAATATCAAAATAAACAATGATTTTCTGAAGAGAGAGAAAAGCTTTGAAGATTTTAGGTTTTCGACGAAAACTTTGGAAGCTAATTCTATCATCACGAATACACGAATAACACGATCGGCACGAACGACACGATTGACATGAACGACACAATTGGCACGAACGACACGATCAACACGACTTGCACGTTATCAAGGTCGATGTTCGCTTATTGTGTTCACGTTATTAGTTGCTCAGTGTCGCTTATCAAACGTGCGCACGATCGGCATAATCGGCACAATCGGTACGAACGACACAGTATTAGATCTAATTTCTAGGTCGATCATTCATCTACAAAGCTTGGTTAAAAAGTTAGTGTTTCTGGTTTACCCTGTTTTGTATAGCTAGGGTTTCTGGTGTACTATATTATGTAATTTCTCTTCTTTGTTGTTTTATTTCTTTGTTCTGTTTTCATTAAAATGGAAAGAAAGAAAAGCAATAAGTATAAGGAAGTCAAAAAATTTGTGATGGAAGGTTTAAGGGAGGTAGCTGAAAAGAAAATTAATAGAATTGCTGAAAAATAATCCAGGAAAAACAGGAATGTAGCAAAGGTAAGGAACCAATTGCTGTTAAAAATTCTGAAGAAAATGCTGTAGAAAAATAGGGGAAGAAAGAAGGAATTTGGAAGTTTGATTATAATGAAAGAGCTAACCTGTTTAGTCTTAAAAACTAGATTACCAAAGTTCTAATACATTCTAAGAAGGGAGAAATCACAATCAGTAAAGATAAAACACATCAAATAACAGTCCAACTCAATATTCATTATCTCTAGAACTGGAATTTACCGAAGAAAATAGAATATGAGAAGATAGTTAAATAGTTAGTTGATGAAATGAAGGAGTTGATGAAGGCTCCCAAAACCAAGACCTACACTATGAGGAGTAATTCAACATTGAAAGTCAACGAGGTATGGAAGAATAATACATAAAAGAAAATCTGAAGATCATGCCTACAAAGGAAAAATCTACTTGGGGGATATCCAAACAAAGGTAGAGGTACTCAACTCTCCTTTTGAATTTAATTTGTCTTCCAAAGTAGAGGAGAAATGTATTGAAGATGCGAGTTTGTGGTGGTTGGAAACTTCATTGGGAAAAACAGAGAATCATTCCCAACTACCAAAGAGGCTATAATTAAATAGTGGGAAGAAAATGGGCTTGAAAAAGTTTCTAAAAATATACATGACCTCTACTTCCTGTAGTTCAAAAAGGGCTCAAATCTGAAAGAAATCTTGGAGAATGGGCAAACTTACATAGAAGCTGGAAAACTGGTCAGAAGAGATGAATCTACAGAGCAGATAAAAGGAAACTCCCAAATTTGGTTCAAGCTTTGGAACATTCAAGCCCACATGTACAATGCTGAAGCGATTAGTCACTTTGCAGGTACAATTGGGAAACCATTATATATGGATTCAATAACTGAAGGAGGAGAGCACTTGTCCTTTGATAGAATTAGCATTGAAGTGCATCCTAAGAGTGTCCTACCAATGAAAATGGCAGTTGTTGACAAAAAAGGAAAGCGCAATGTAATGGAGATCTCTTATGAATGGAAACCAAAAATGTGTGCTTTCTGTAACACTTTTTACACAACAAATATGATAAAGCTAAAGAAGAAGAGCAAAAAAGTCAGAAAACAGAAAAGAAAAATAAGGAAACAGGGAGACTAAACTCAAAGATCAAAGACTTGTAGAAGAAGGTAAAAAAAATTCTAATAAAAAGCAAAGAAGCGAAAGAAAGAAAGTAAAGGGAATTAAGGTGAAGAGGAAAATAAAATTTTTTGTAATTCAAAGGATTACGCCTAAAATGGTAGATGAACCTCAAGTTGTTGTTGAGGAAACTCAAGATGAAAACACCAAGAATTTCAAAGCTGAAACAGAGAATTCTAAAGCCGATAAAGAAGATTTTAAAACCGATGTGGAGTCTGAAGCTAAAGTTGAAGATAAGGAAGACAAAAATATAGAAATTCAAGTTGAAGATAATAAAGGTAAAAAAGCCCTGAAATTCTCAGAAACAATTCTTTCTATCAAATCAGAACGGGCTCGTAGAAAGAGAGAATTCAAAATGAGAAATAGCAATACTCATCTTCTTCTTCAATACAATCTCCTTTTATCGTTAGAAGAAGAGGAAGAGGAAGAGAAAAATGAATAGGAAGGGGAAGAAGGCCTCATAATGAAGATAGATGACATGCGAAAATCCCAGGTTGGGATGGTTATGTTTGATTGTAGTCTTTTATGTTTGTAATCATTATTTTTTTTAGAATGTATGAATACTATTAATTAGTTTTTTAATGTTTTTTGATTGTCATCCTTAATTATAATTAGGGTTTGTCTAGTTTTGATTTCTGACTCTCCCACTTTTTGAATTTTAATAAAATGATTTTAACCATTTTCCCAAAAAAATATCTAAATATATATATATATTGAATTTTGGCAAAAAATTCAAATTTCGGCGTCCACCGAGTCTCAGCCATCTTTAACTGGATTTTGGGGATTCTCAAGAACATATTGAAGATGTTCTTGAGTTGGTTACCCAAAAATCAAGAATGTGTCCAAATTTTGCTCAAACTTCAAATGGTCACATAGGCCTCAATTCTTAACCTTTATATTTTTTGGTTAGGTTGAAAAGTTAGAGGAGTCCCCTACAACTATACGAAAACGGATCATAGTTTATAATTGAGTATCTTTATGACATTAGAAAACAAGACAAGGTGTTCATCATGAGATTAAAAATGACATGCATTCACTTACAAATTTATATGTCGAGTTATAGTGATCAAATGAGGTGATTCCAATTCAATAAGTTAGTTAACATTCATACCGTTCGAATGGTAGTGCCAACCTTTCAAAGCTTATTTTAGGGTTTGAACCATGAAAAGGGTGATGTATGTTTAGGTTTCTACCCTATGAACTAATATGAGATATCCTCCTTTCCAATGACCTTAATTTTGTCTACACTTAACCAATATAGATCTATGACATAACATTGGAATGTTAAGCCTCTTATATTTATTTTTACAACAAGTAGGCTACGCAATTCGTCCCATAACCCACATGAAGCTGCTCATACTAACGTGTGTCTAAAATGGGCAACGTGCGTTCATTTTAAGATTGATAAGTTATGTGTACGCTCCCGAAATGTTTCTTTCCAGGAACTGGCGATTTTTCTTTTTAAATTACCGGCTTAACGCCTTCTAGTTTTGAGAAAGGGAAACATTCTTTTAAAAGGGTTATAGTTTTGGAAAACCGTTAATACTACAATATTAAGTACATTTGATATGCCCTTAAGAGCCGTCAAATACCGTAATTAACCAGCTTTATGCCTTACCTCCCACTCGAGTCCTAGCGTAGCGATGAGGGGTTTGGATAATAAGCTTAGCCCGGATTCTCTCGAAAACGTTATGAAATTAAAATTTTCCAATTTTTTATTATTAAATCCGTTATCTTATCTTTCTCTCGAATATAGTAAAAATTAGTGAGAACACCACCTTTCCGAGTACAGTCTCACTCGAAAATGAGATGAAGAACAGGATTATGATTCAATAATACAAAACATAGTTGGCTCAATTAAGAGTCGCCGCCTAATTTACTTATTAAAGAAATTATGAAATAAATAAAGAGATTCGTTTTGAAAGGTACAATGCTTAGTGATGTTATGGAAATGGCCTTGGCGATATGTCCAACATTCCCATCCCAAAGGATGGTCTCTACTACGTAAAAGTTGGCCAATTTAAAACTGTGAACATATTACATTTAATTGTTTTTAAAAGTTTAATAATCTAATCAATATTGGGAGTGGTTATAGTTTTGAGAATCAAATGTCTCATCCAGGAAACCATGTTTTAGGATATGCTGTCAAATTCTGAATAATGGATAGATGATGAATAAAGCTAAAGTGAAATCATACCTTGATGATATAGTCTATAATAATGGAGAAATCCAAATAATTCCTAAATAGAGAAACAAGTGATAATTAGAATTCAATTAATAAGATGAATCATCCTAAGATTTCCTTGTAATTTTTGATTTATTGAACTCTTTGACAATAAATTTTAAAGATGAAAAGAATGTAAGGAAAACCCGAGAATGATTTAGAAAAATATAAGAAAAATATTTTTTGAAAATAAAATATTTATTTTAGTCAATAACAATTTTTTTAGGAACTTCTAATAATTTATTTTGAATTTTAATTAATTAAACAAATTTAAAAGAATTAAAACAAATGATAGAAATTAAATAAATGAAGATAAAAATAAAAGAAAAGGACATGTGGAAGAACCGTGGCCCTTAGATCAGATATCAGATCTTAGCAAAGGAGCAGGAAAATAGGATCATGTTGTTCTTCAACAAAACCGCTTATGGAAGCTTGATCGGGGGAGATATCTTGGTCAATTCTCAACGAAAATGAGTAAATTTAGAGGCTATGGATTCCTTGTGATGCATGCTATGAGATTGATTTAACTCCCCAACTCCAACTCACACTGTAGAATTCTTTATTTTTCAAATAAGTTACGGTCGCAACCTTGATTGGATTATCAAGAACGCAGTTTTTTTTAGTTCAAAACAAATGCATGGGGTTGAATCAAAGGATGATATAAGATAGAATTGTGCCAGATTAGAGGCTATGGATTCATGGTGATACCAGCTACAAGAAAGAACCAATCCGTAACTCAATTAACACTGAACACTGGAGATTTTTAACAAAGAAAACATAACCAGAAAATAGAATTTCTGGAAAAACTAGATGTTCTTCATTTTTTCCGCCAATTTACAGGATGAAAATCAAATGAAGATATCTCTGCGAATTCTTCACAAAATCTAGTGATTCTATGTTCTTTGGAACCACATTGAACTTGTCTTAATTCCTACATAGGTCCGCAACACTAAATTTCATTGGAGGAAGAACCACACTGATCAAACAGTAACATACCAAAAGAAGAACTCATAAACTTGATTTCTGAGTTCCTACCTCCTAGCTTTAGGTTCGACAGTTCCAACAACTTCCTACTAAGACCTAAAATGTTTATAAACCACATACTATCATCAAGGCTCATTAGAAATCATCAGAGTCATTTCTAGAACCCTAGTTTTAAATGATTAATTAAAGTTTTTATAAAATTCTTCAAACTCAAACACAGTTCTGTAAATCCAATGCTGATCTATTATTTATACATATTAGTAGTTGTAGGTAATACCGCTAGCCTTTTATCCTGCCAGAATTTTCTTGTCGTGACGTGCTATTCATGTTGTGACGTGTCGTTCGTTTTTATTTCTCTTCTTTTAGCTTTCAGAGAGTTTGATTTTGAAAAAAAATACAAAAATTAATATAATACTGAAAATTCACAATTTTTCGGTTCGAATGTCACAAAGAGTCTAGAATTTTTAAAGGCTCGTTTGTTTGAAAAATTTCTCCTAGACCAATCGAAAAGAACTTGGGAATGTCCAATTTTCAAATTAGTTATTTTTTTATAACTTTATTAATATGATATGTTAGGATCTAGATCGGGGATATCGGACCGGGGTCTGGCCAGTTAACACTTTCTGACAACACTCAACGGTTGGTGTTTAATCCGGTTAGAGATTAACACCGGGTTTCAATACTACACAGGCTGTCACAAACCCTTGAACCGAGTTCAAGTGCGGAAGTGGTTTGTTTTAGACTGAAGCAACACACACACAGGATGAATAGAAATAGGTTTTGGAGAATATCGGTTTGGAGATTAGGAGGTCGATTTGAAATTTAGTGAATCGGTTAGAATGATGTAATTCGGTTATAACAATGTGAGTCAGTTAGAAAGCAGAACCGGAAGAAAGTAAAGAACAAGACACATGTTTTTATGGAAGTTCGGAGATAAAACTCCTACGTCACCCCTTCTTCTCGAAACCGCGAGAAGGATATTCACTAAGGAATACACAAATAATACACGATCGAGTCTTATTTACTAGTCGATAAACACTCTTATAATTCTAACAGAAATTGTAATCACTCTTCAAATGCACACTTAAACTTTGAATCTTGTAGAGAGATAAACACAACTTGTAACTTCTTGGTTGTTGGCACTCTTAATTGTTGTAACTGTTCTCAATTTCTGTAACTGGTAACTACATTTACTCCTCTTCAGCTCCTTCTTTTATAGGTGAAATGTGTCAACAGTCACATTTCTTCAACGGATACCTTCATGGTAATCCTTGAATCTGATTGGTTGAGTAGAGGTTCAACATTGCATTAATTGCGGTTTAAGCTTCCAAGGCATGGAACAGACCGGTTTCATTTGTCTTTTACTTAATATGGCAACTGACGGTTGACCGGTTGCCTGTAACAAAATGGTAACTGTTTCTTCAGGAAATCTTCTACAGCCTTCAGAGTATCATCAGACTTGTATGGATATGGCAATGTCATAGTCTGTTCCTTTGATATCATCTTCCGCAGATACTCAAAGTGTTCGTTTGCACCAATTTGTAGATTGTACTTAGTTTGATAATCTTGACTTCTTTCTCTAAGTGGTCTCTTCATCGGTTTTCGGTTAGATACTGCATTTCGGTTTAGGATGTCTACCGGTTGTTCATAACTTCAGGTTGACCGGATAACTTCCGGTTTTGAATGCATCCTTTACTTCTTCTTCTAACCGGTTTGATTACTTGACCGGTTGGATTCTTGACCGGTCATGTTCTTGACCGTTCATGCATAGGGAATTTGTTTTGTTAAGTTCTTATTTTAACCGGTCTAATTTATCTAATAATTTCTCCCTTTTTGATTATTTTATTTAAAATATTCAAAATCATGTAAAAAGTAAGAAGTATGCCGGTTTTTTTAAAAATTTGTTTGGCCGAATTTTTGAAAAAGGTTTAGAAAAATTTTAGAAAAATTTGAGAAAGTTTTTGTCTTTAAAAAAATTTCATCTTATCAATTTCCCCTTTTTGATTATTTTATTTAAAATATTCAAAACCATGTAAGAAGTAAATTGAAGGCCGGTTTCCAAAAAAATACTTTATATATATAAAAATAGGAAATTGACATAAAGAACGGATAATTAAAAGTCTATTCCCTATTCTTGTCGTCCTTAGGCATATATCTCTTGAGATAGTGAACCGTTATCCCCTTTCCCGGATTGCACGGATCGCTGCAAGTCTGGAGGAAGATGCTTGACCGCCTGAGGTGCCGGTTATTGGTGAAGCCTGTGCTGGTGAAGGAACCAATCTGAGTGGGAGCATATTAACGCACCACACTCTCTTCTTCAGCAATATAGCCTCGTCATCAACCTCTACAACTTCTGGTGAATCCGGGTTGATTGGAGGAGCATTGATCAGTTCAGCAATGTCAGCCAACAGCTGTTGAATCCGTTTAGTCGCTGTCTTCTTGGTGGCCTTTCTCTTTCTGGTGACCGGTCCGGTTGAGGGAGCAGCCAGATTGGATTGTTGATTTCTTTCTTCTATTTCCTCTACTATCAACTATTGTTGGATTAGTCGAGTCGCATCCTCATTTTCTTGTACCGCATGTTCCGGTGCGGCATTTTCTACCACTGAACGTGTTGGGCCAGGCTCGCATCCGCCTGTTCCCTTTCCTTTAGAATCCGTATGTTTTCATTCTCAGCTTCTTGGAGCTTTTGAGCCGTGATCTCATTCGCTTTCTCAAGCGCCTCGTCGGCCGCTAGCTTGGCCGTAACCATTTCCGCAAGCTGTTCGGAGACCGCTTGTAGTGATGCTTCGGTCAGAGCATGCTTTTCTTCAAGCGCTATCATTCGTTAGAGTATAGAACCGGCCTGGATACCGGATTGAAAATGGCCTCTTCAAGACATGCCAGCCTTTGATTGTGACCCTCTTCAAGAGTCGTTAAACTTTGATCCGTTGAACCGAGCCTCTGGTCGGTTTGAGCAAGACCGTCCTCAAGAGTTGTAGCTCTGCAGGTCGGTTAGGCAGTGATTCTCTTCAACGACTGTAAACCGTTGGATCGCAGAGTTGAGCGTCTCACCGGTAGACATAGCCAACCGGTGTGCTGTTTTCACTCTTTCTTTCACACTAGTCTGCCAGGAACAATGGCAACTTGGAAAAATTTCTCGATTAATGCCTTGACTTGGTCCTCGGTTAAGAAAGACGCCGACGATTTATCGGTTTGTGGGGACCCGGGCTGATCGGGGAGCGAATTACCCATATCGGTTTCAATTATGTTGACCGTGGAATCCGGTGGAGGAGGGGCATTCTCGGCCTCTTCTTGATTAGGACCGGCATTGTATTTGGATCATTCAGGTCCTTCATCATTATGAGATCTTGAGAAGCGCGAAGCTTCTTGATGACCGACTTCCGATTCCAACCGCGTCATCTCGTCGGTCAGCTCTTGTTCCTTAGCCTTTAATGCCTCCAACACTATCACATCAAGTTGGTTTTTGTCCTCTAGAGGGACATTCTGTTCATGGATGTGAAGGATGTGGCCGGTGAGTTCTTTCAACCGGGCGTGCGGTTCAACCATCCTTCCTCTTTTGAGTGCGGTGACAACGCTCTTTGTCTGTGTTAGTTCGAACACCGTCCTCTCTATTTCCACCAGTTTTTTCCATTTCTAAGGAGCGGGACACTCTGGTAACATGTCGGCAAAACCGACTTCCTCTCGCAGAAGAGCTCACTGATAGTAAACATTGCTCACAACATGAGCCTGCATGAAGAGCTGCTCCATTATTTGGGAGACAAGTGCATCTCCTAGGATTTGGACGTCGTCGTCTGCGGTTTCGTGTGCCTCCGGTTGATGATTGACTAGACTGGATTCATCATTAAGGTTTGTGGCCGGATTTTCCTCATCGACGACCTTCCCTTTTCCTTTGTTTGACCGATTCTGCTCGGTGTCATTGGTGTTGGTGCGGCTGGAACTAGATGCGGAGTCCTCCGGATTAGGAATGTCGTCTTGAATATCTGCCGACCCGGATGTATGGGGACCCGCTTTGATTTCGGATTGTTCTGCCGCCGATGCCTTCTTCTTTCTAGGCTGTAATTTCTTAGATTGAGTGGATGATTGTTTAGCGGTTGAGGCCTTCGCTCTGCTCGGTCGAACCACTGTTCTCAAGAAGTGGGTGGATTTTATTATTTTGCTGTTGGGGATAAGGACACCTGGGCCGGTTTCGATATTTGAATGGAGCATCATCTTGCCGAGCGGAATAGCATATCCCCGACAACGTTTTGAAGTCGGATCTACCATCTCACAGAGGTTGGAGAAAACGACCTTGGTCCAGTTGACTTGAAGGCTTCTAACTATACCGGCCAACATCTCAATCTTCGAACTTGTTAGGTTGTCGTAGTTGCCTCCTCTTCCTTGGACCGACTTTGAGATAATTTCACAAAGTGACCTGTATTCCGGTTTTAGGTCTGTTTTCTTACCGGACACCACTAACGGTTAGTTAGTATCCGATACAGCACAGCGAACCGCAATGAGTTCGTCATCGTCCGTGTCCACGGTGAAGTCACTCCCTTCTATCGGTAGGCCGAGAGCTTCAGCAATTGATTCCTTTGTGACCTTAAACGGTTTTCCACCGACCGTTGCGGATATGGTTTCTTCATTAAGTACGGCGGTTTGGAAGAACTTCGTGACCGCGTCTTGATACATGACGAACGGTCCATTTAGAAAATGCTCCAGTCCCGAGGCAGTTATGAGTTCCAGCACTTGTTTAGCCTCCTTCGAACCGTTGGTTCGAATTTCTTCGAAATCAACTTGGAAAATGTGGTTGAAGAGTGCAGAATCACGACCCATTTCGATTAGAAAGATTGGTAGTTGGAAAGATTGAAAGTTTGAAGATTAATTGATTGCTAGACAGAGAAAGCAGATTCGCTGAAGAGGAAAATAAGAATGCGAATGAGGTTATTTATAGGCAGCGACCTGGAATGTGAACCGACGCGATCCGTCACATCAAGAAAAGGCGCCAAGTTTCTCTCTAAAACGAGTTGGCGTTAGACTTTTGGGCGGCAACCTTTTGGCGGGAGGCCTTTTGGTGGGAAGTGATTAAAGCGGAAGATATTTTAACCGGTGATTAATTAAAGCGGTAATCAATTTAACCGGTGGAGAATTTAAATTGATATTTGATTAAAGATGAAACAAACATGATAATGATAGAACCGATATGAAGATCGGTTGGAAATGCACATACAAGGTTAAAATAAAAGTTTAACCGACTTAGAACCTAAAGCATCCTAGAGAGTTTGTCTTCCACCACTTCCTCGGTGAGGACATTTGAAGGATTCACCGGTGTACCCGGTCCAAGATTTGGAACGAAAGCTCGAACGACCCGGCTCAAATGAGGAGCATAGCCGAACCGTCTCTTCGTTTCGACCATAACCTTCAGGTTGTTAAAAATAACCGATGCCCAATTGATGGGGGTTGAGCTAACGATATAGGTCATCATGTCAAAAGTTTTTCTGGAGTAGTTTTGATTGGGGGTCTGGCAGAGGATCGACCGGTGAACGATCTCATGCAAGAGTTGAATATGGGGAAGAAGATTGGATTTAAGGCCGTGGTTTTGAACCGGTATGTCGGAGGCGGAGAACAGTTCAACGTATTCATCAAATGTACTGCTCACCCGTGGTGGAAAATCCGAAAACCCCTCGGTTGGGAGGTTGAACATCCCGGCGAATAAGTTTTCCGGGAGAACGATGCCACCGGTTTTTTACAGTGGAGACAATGGCACCGTTATGCATAAATGAATTGGAGAAGAACTCCAGTACCTCTGAAAGAAAGATAGGTCTGAATTCCTCTAGGAAACTGCGGAGGCCGATGTCAACTAGAGATTCAAAGAGTATTTCCCTTGTTTCAACGTCATCAATGGATAGCACTGAGTCAAAGTCGATGCACAAATAGTTTCGGAGGATGAAATGAAACATTTTTCAGATTTTGCTTAGAGATGTAGAATGTTGTCTTGGAGTGTATGAGAATGAGAGGCATCTTAAATAGATTTGAAATGAGAGGTAACGTGAGAGCATTTAATGTTAAGATTCTGTTTTGTCTCATTAATGCTTTAGAATATTTATGTTTTCAAAACGTCTTGGGAAGTTGTACTTTTGACCGGTTACGGAGACCGAGGTTGAGAATCTAGTTAGAAACTAACTGAGTTTGTGTAGTTTCCCATGCAGTTAGAATTCAAAAGTACTAGAATTTCATTAAGAAAAGGTGAAGTACAATAGACCAAAAGGAAACATAGCCAATTAAGATAGATAGAAATACAACCGGTGCGTGAAGCAAAATGACAGGTTGTCCTAAGGAGTGATTCTTTAATGGCCGGAGGAGGTGATGTTTCTCTGCTTTTTCTTCTATGCTTTCTTAAACCGCTCATAGAAAGAATCCGCGTAATTCCTGGTCCAAACCTGGGATTGGTTCAGCCCTTCGCCTGGATAGAGTGGAACCCCGAGTTCGATGAGTAGAGAACTGATTTGAGGAATGAAATCGGTGTGTCGGGTATTGATCATCCAGATTAGGTTGTCAAATAGCAACCTAGACCAGTTTACCGGAGTATCGGTTATTATGGCAGTCATGATGTTGAAGATTGTGGTACAGTAGGTATTGGTGACATCCTTTCCCAGGATGACCTTACCAATGATGTCGTGAGGAGCTGATATTCGGCTCTCAACGATGATCGTGCACCGTGATCATCGACCGGAGAGTTGGAGCGGGAAAATCGAGATATATTTCGGCTTTCTGTTAAGCCGAAACAGACAAGTCTGTAAGACCTTTCTTGGAAAGGTCGAAGCACCGATCAAATTCTCGCTCGGTGAAGTTGAAAATTGTTCCTCTTACCCTTGACTGGATAAGAGTGTCGAAAAATGGAGTGCTGCAAAAACTTTGGCATTGTGAAAGAATTCGGTCACGGTTTCAGGAAATATGATATGTTTGTCATCTAGGAAAGACCGAAGACCGATACTTTCCAAAGACTTGATCATTTGAAAAATTTCGTAGTGTTTTGTCCCTTGTGCTGATTTCAAAAATCAACTTGAAGAATGTTCTGGAACTGAGACATTTTTTCCTTAGTAAAGATGATAGGTTGAGGGTGTGAATATTTGTTTGATATTCATCTACTTATATATTGTTGGAGGTGATATAGTTAGTAGTATTATCTAGTGGGTAGCAGGGTAATTTAGTTTATTATCTGTAGGATAAACATATTGCATAAATTAGGTATGTTTACCAGCATAAGGATGTGAGTCATAGGCCTGGATAGTGAAAGATATCATATCTTCACGTCTTTGAGGCATGACTGCTTTGTTTTGAAAAGGAATTTATTTCAGAACGGATACGTCAAACACAGACAATTGTTCCATATTTTTGTTGGGGAAACCAAAATATTCTGAAGTATATTATATTCAAACCGGATGGTTTTCAGTCATTGGTCCCGATGCAGTTAATTAGTGTAGGTACTAAGTAACTGGTCGGTTTACTGTAACTGATAGACAAGTGGTTCTTCAATAAATACGATGGTAAATTCGGTTTCCGACAATTTAGAAAGAACTACCGGTTTTGTCTGTCCGAACCGATTTTTCCCTTAAGTGGTTAAAAGTTTTAAGAAATGAGTTGATTTATATCGGTTAGACCGAGGATGTTTCTGAAGAAAGAAAACTTAGCTTCCTGCAGAGGCTTTGTGAAGATATCGGCTACTTGTTGATCAGTTGATACGTATTCCAACCGGATGTGCTTCTGCATGACGTGTTCCTGGATGAAATGATGCCTTATGTCGATGTGCTTGGTTCTAGAATGTAGAACCGGATTGTATGTGATTGCTATGGCACTTGTGTTGTCACAGAAAATTGGAGACTCTTCAGCGGTGACGCCAAAATCCTTTAGTTGCTGTTGAATCCATAGAAGTTGTGAATAACAACTTCCGGCTGCCAAATATTCAGCTTCTGCGGTTGATGTAGCAACCGACGTTTACTTCTTGTTGTGCCATGAAACAAGCCGATCACTTAAGAATTGGCATGTTCCGCTGGTACTTTTTCTATCAACTTTACATCCTGCATAGTCTACATCAGAATAGTTTGTGAGGTTAAAAGTTGAGTCCTTTGGATACCACAGACCGACTTCAGGGGTTCCCTTTAGATATTTCAGGATTCGTTTAGCGGCTGTATTGTGAGATTGTTTGGGGTTAGCCTAGAATCTTCCACATACTCCGACCGCAAATAATATGTCTGGTCTACTTGCTGTCAGGTATAGAAGTGCGCCGATGATTCCACGATAGGTTGTCAGGTCTACTCCCTGACCGTCATCATCTTTATCATAGCTTGATTGATTAGCTCATTGGAGTGGCGGTAGAGGAATATGTGTCCATCCCGAATTTCTTTAGAAGTTCCTTTGTGTATTTAGGCTGACTGATGAAAGTTTCTCCTCCGAGTTGTTTAACCTGAAGACCTAGGAAGAAGCTTAATTCTCCCATCATACTCATTTCAAATTTGTTAGTCATCAGGGTTGAAAATTTATCACACAGCTTAAGATCGGTTGATCCGAAGATGATATCATCTACATATATTTGAACAAGTAGAATGTGTTCCTTTTTCTCAAATTTAAATAAGGTTTTATTTACTGAACCTATGATGAAATCATGATGTATCAGAAATGCGGTTAGTGTACCAAGCTCTAGGAACTTGTTTTAAACCGTAAAGGCTTATTTAGACGATATACATGATTAGTCAGGTCAGAATTTTAAAACCAGGTGGTTGTTCACCGTAAACTTCTTCACGTAGGTCACCATTTAAAAATGCACTTTTAACATCCATTTGGAAAACTTTAAAATTTTTGAAAGCAGCAAAGGCTAGAAAAATTCTAATGGCTTCAATTCTAGCTACAGGAGCAAATGATTCTTCAAAATAAATGCCTTGTTCCTGTTTGTATCCTTGTGCAACTAATCTAGCTTTGTTCCTCGTAACCAAACCGTCTCATTGAGTTTATTTCTGAATACCCATCTTGTTCCTATGACCGGTTGATCTTCAGTCTGGGAACTAGATACCAGACTTATTACTCTCAAACTGGTTTAATTCTTCTTGCATGCTAAGATCCAATCCGGATCCACCAATGCTTCATCCACATTTTTCGGCTTAATCTGGGATATGAAAGCGGAATTAAAGTATTCCTCCAGTTTTTGTCGCCTAGTTTGGATGGGTTTTGAAGGGTCACCTATAATAAGCTCAGGAGGATGATTTGTGTTCCTTTTGAGATTCGGTTCATGAGTGTCTACCAAATTACCGTTTGTTTGTTCAAGGCTAGACATATCGGTAGGCTGAACAATAGTGTCAGACCGACCGATTTCCTCAGTTTAAATCGAGGGTGTAGTTTCCTGGTGGTGGCAGCTTGATCTAACTAGGTTTCAACACACCCATTTGGTCATGACACAAACCGTTGTGTAAATCGGAATCTCATCTTCACTATCTAATGGATATTATGATTTTCCAATATGTGTAGATCAAGGATGATGCATTGTTACTTTCAACCATTCATCGAATACAACATGAAGATTCTTCCACGGGTTAAAGTTCTAGTATTATATACTCTATATGCTTTACTAACTGCTGAGTATCCTAGCATTATCCTAATATCAGATTTTGCATCAAAGGTAGATAAGTAGTTTTTGCCATTAATGTGAATGTAACATTTACAACCGAAAATCTTAAGATACCGAATGTTGGGAATTCTATCAAAATATACTTCGTACGGTGTTTTATTGTGAAATTTGTTGATCAAAGACCGGTTTTGTGTATAGCATGCAATACTGATAGCTTCAGCCCAAAATTTTTGAGCAACACCTGAGTCGACTATCATAGACCTTGCGGCTTCCTTGAGAGTTCGGTTTCTTTTCTCGACCAGGTCGTTCTGTTGAGGAGTTCTAGCACTGGACAACTCGTGTCTAATGCCGGATTCCTCAAGAAATGCATTTAGAGTACTGTTTGTAAATTCGGTTCCTCTATCACTCCTAATGCTATTTATACGTGTTGATTTTTCATTTTGTAAATGCTCAAGCAGTGTAATTAAATTGGATGCGGTTTCACTTTTAGATGCCATAAATGTAACCCATGTATATCTAGAATAATCGTCAATAACAACCATAGTGTAATGCATACCACCTAGTCTGGTGACCCTAATCGGTCCAAATAAATCCATGTGAAGAAGATCTAAACATCGGTTAGATTGAATGTGTCCTTTACTCTTAAAGGTTGATTTAGTTTGTTTACCCATTTGACATGCTGAGAACACCTTATCCCTATTAAATATTATATCAGGAATTCCTTCAACTAACCTTTTATTTCGGATATAGTTTAAGGTTTTGAGGTTTAGATGGTTTAACCTTTATTCCATAGCCAGGTTGATCAGTTTTAGCTACCATGCAAACAGGATGCTCCACTTCATTTTTCCAGTCTACCTTATATATATTTCCTAACCTATTTCCGGTTAGTAGTGTGCTACCCTGAGAGTTTTTAACTAAATATGCATGTCTAAGAAATTCTACTGTATATCTAGCATCACACATCTAACTAATACTTAGCAGGTTAAAATGTAGATTTTCAACTAAAGGTACATTGTTAATTGTTAAGTTACCATGGACAATCTTACCCTTGCCCACAGTTCTACCTCTTGAGTTGTCACCAAAGACTATCATTGCACCGGTTTCTATTTTGATGTCGGTCAGAAGGTTGTTGTTTCCAGTCATGTGTCTGGAGCAACCGTTTCCAGGTACCACTCAGAGTTTCCTAGTCGTTCCTTCATAACTTGTAAAATACACATATTTACAACTATTTGGTACCCACATTTACTTGGGTCCATGGTTGATTAGTACCTTGAGTATCCAGACTTTAATGAGTCGGATAACTTTCCCGGTTATGGTTCTAATTCTTTTTCATGTGCTTGGCTTGACATCTTTCTGTTGTCCTAAAAGTGCCTCATTTTGTAGTGACTTTTGGTTTATTCTATGTGGTCGTGGATCGATTTGTTTACCTTTTGGCCGGTTGGCTTTCCTTCTCTCAGGATGAAGCCATTTTTCGGAGTTAGTTGGACTTACATATCTTATTTCGTTTTCCGGTTTTGAGTCACGTTGTTCCTCATTGTCGGTTGAAGAGCTCTTGACAAATCTTATAAAGGGAAGATTGTCTTTGTGAGTTTCATCTCGTGGAACGAGGTTCCGGTTGGCGGATCTGTTGTTTTTGTATCCAAGACCAAATTTGCATTTGGGATGTCTTTGATATTTAGAGAACTGGTTCACCGCTTCACTGGATCTTTTCCATGTGAATATTCGATACCTGGTTCATGCATCTTCCTCTTCGGTCAACTCTTGAACTGGCTCCTTGAGTTGTTCAGTCTCAGAGGATAGTTCAGGTGCTGCCTCGATTTCTAAGATTTCATCGAGTTGAATACTATCGGTTTCAGGATTGGGGACTGGGGTGGTGCTATGGGGTCGGTTCTAAAGTTGAGTCGGGTTGGTACTAAGGTTAATAGATTTTTATAATCTACTACCATGTCATTTAGTGCATTAACTAAATCATCTTTAGTAAATTCTTCACTAGAAAAATCAAATACATGTTCTTCGTTTGCCATGAGACAAGAGAGTTCATCATCGCTGTCACTGTGAGCCCATAAACTTCCTCCATCATCGGCTATCAGTGCTTTCTGAATTTCCTTCCCTTCACCGGTTTGTGAGTAATTGTTTCTTTGTTTCTAATCATCCTGCTTCCGGTCATCCCGTCTTGGTTTTCTGCATTCCCACCTGAAATGTCCCAAACAGTTGCAATTATAACATCTAACGTTAGATTTATCACCGTAGTTATAGTTGTTGTTTGTCGGTTGACTTTTCTTCATGAATCTGCCAAACTTCTGTGCAAGCATTGACATTGCATCCTCAGTGAATTGTTCAGTGGATTTGATCGGTGCAGCAGCTACAGGTTCTATAGATGTGACTAGTGCCTTAGTAGTGGTTGAGGTTGATGCTTCATCTTCGATACTGGATCTCATTTCAAACTCATATGCCTTCAGATCTTCGAATACATCGTATAGCTTCATCTTGTTTAGGCAGTTTATTCTCTCATCACCATCGTCTTTATGTCCCATGCACTCGGAAGAGATCTTAAGATTTGATGATTGTTTCCTTGTTATCATACTTCTTTCCAAGAGATGATAGCTCATTTATCACATTTATAAACCGGTCACTGTACTCTGTCATGGTTTCTCCTAGCTTCATCTTGATGTTTTCAAACTTCTGGGTAGCCACCATTATCTTGTTTTCCTTGGTTCTTTCATTTCCCTCATGAAGTTGAATCACTATTTCCCATACTTCCTTTGAGATTTTGCACTCTCTGACCTTATAGAAGGAATATCTGTCCAAACCTTCGAAGATATGGCTTTTGGCGTGATTATCCAGGTTGTTTCTCCTCTTATCCTCAACTGTCCAATCCTTTCTATCTATATCAATCTTTATCGGTCCTTCAGACAGATGAACGCATCTCATCATCCTAGTGATTAGGTGCAAGTGCATGCATATCTTTCAGTTGGCGAAATCATCACCTTCTAGCATTGGGGGTTTCTCGAAAGTCATGCTTGCTTGCTTCGGGTTGTTTGAGTATTAAAACTAACTGCTCTGATACCAATTGTTAGGATCTAGATCGGGGATGTCGGACTGGGTCTGGCCGTTAACACTTTCTACAACACTCAACGGTTGGTGTTTAATCCGGTTAGAGATTAACACCGAGTTTCAATACTACAAGCTGTCACAAACCCTTGAACCGAGTTCAGTGCGGAAGTGGTTTGTTTTAGACTGAAGTAACACACACACGGAATGAATAGAAATAGGTTTGGAGAATATTAGTTTGGAGATTAGGAGGTCGGTTTGAGGTTTAGTTAATCATTAAATGATGTATCAGTTATAACAGTGTGAGTCGGTTAGAAAGCAGAACCGGCAGAAAAGTAAAGAACAAGACACAGGTTTTTATGGATGTTCGGAGAGATAAAACTCCTACGTTACCCCTTCTTCTCAAACCGCGAGAAGGATATTCACTAAGGAATACACAAACACAATACGATCGAGTCTTATTTACTGCTCGATAACACTCTTACAATTCTCACAGAAATTGTAATCACATCCAATGCACACTTAAACTTTGAATCTTGTAGAGAGATAAACACAACTTGTAACTTCTTGGTTGTTGACACTCTTAATTGTTGTAACTGTTCTCAATTTCTGTAACTGGTAACTACATTTACTCCTCTTCGGCTCCTTCTTTTATAAGGTGAAATGTGCCAACGGTCACATTCTTTAACGGATACCTTCGGGTAATCTTGAATCTGATTGATTGAGCAGAGGTTCAACATTGCATTAATTGCGGTTTAAGCTTCCAAGGCATGGAGCAGACCGACTTCATTTGTCCTTTTACTTAATACGGCAACTGCGGTTGTCCGGTTGCCTGTATCTGGAAGACGCCTGCACTTTGACTTGTACCAAAATGGTACTGTTTCTTAGGCAATTTTCTGTAGCCTTCAGAGTATCATCAGACTTGTATGGATATGGCAATTGTCAGTCTGTTCCTTTGATCATCTTCCGCATATACTCAAATGTTCGTTTGCACCAATTTGTAGATTGTACTTAGTTTCATAATCTTGACTTCTTTCTCTAAGTGGTCTCTTCATCGGTTTTCCGGTTGGATACTGCATTTCGGTTTAGGATGTCTACCGGTTGTTCATAACTTTAGGTTGACCGGATAACTTCCATTTTGAATGCATCCTTTGCTTCTTCTAACCAGTTTGATTACTTGACCATTTGGATTCTTGACCGGTCCTGTTCTTGACCGTTCATAGTTCTTGACTGTTCCTCACAGGAAATTTGTTTTGTTAAGTTTTATTTTAACCGGTCTAATTTATCTAACATGATATATAAGTATTTTATTATTTAATATTGGGATGTAAAAAGTCGATGTCTACACTATGATCCATAATGTTTTTTTTATGAATTTTCTATATAGAATGAATCCCTTGAATTTCCCTTTCCAATGGTACCAACCACAACTTTAACTCGTCTTGAGTCGATCAAAAGTCCAAACAATGAACTAAAAAGACAAAAATAACCAAAAAAGTTTATCTTCAAATGACATGAACTATGTTGGTTTATTTGAAATTTTTGGCAAAGATGAAAGTTGTGGACCTCTTTTAGATTATCTGAATTAAATTCTAATAATATATATATGAGAAAATAATACTACGATTAACTATTAGCAGAAGCGTACCTATACTCATCATCTCTTTCCTTATATTTGAAAGATTCTTTAATCTTCTCTCCCTTTAGAAGTGAAATAGATCTTCCAATTGATGAGTACGTCAAATTTGTTTCTCTCTCTATTGATGGGGACACAAAGAGAAAAATGAATTGTACTCAATCGGGGACCATACCGTTACAAAATAACCATAATGTTAGTTATTTTGGTTTGAACATTTCTAATTTAGCCCTTTCATAAAATTAGAAAGTTACTTAGGTATCCTCTTTATATCATGACAAATACATCCATAAGCCTATAAATTTGATTTCATATTAGATCACATTATTTTGGCTGAATCAAAAGATGACATTTACACAATTATTTATATAATAGTGACCCATAAATTCCAACAATCTCTCACTAGATCATGTATTACAAAAATAAATGTAACAATCATAATGCGCCCGAAGTTTTGTGTCATCTCATTCATATGTTGTATAATAATTTATCAATTAACTATATCAATATAGGACCAAAGAGCTCGTCGTTGTATTTATTCACAACTAGACCCAACAATGATCACATAAATCAATACAATTATATGAAAAAATCATATCATGAATGTGAGGAATGAATTCCATGCACAGGTGATCTTTTCATGTCAATTTTCAATTGGTCCTACTTAAGTGAAATCAAACTTTTAACATTATTGTATAAAATATCTTTAAACATTATCAAACTGAAAAATAACATAAGTGTATACACAAATACTTTAAAGTCATAGAACACCAATGTAATATAAACTCCCAATTAAACTAAAGATCCTCAAATACTAAAATACCCAATGTGAGAAGTGTGCTCATGAAAGACCTTGGGTACAAGCCTTTGTAAGAGGATCTGTCTAACATGGAGTTTGTTCCTATATGTTCTATGCTTAATTGTCTATTTTGTACCCTTTCTTTAACAACAAGGAATTTAATGTCAATAATTTTGACTTTGTTCTACTCCTGTTGTTATTGGAATATAATACGGCCGATCTTGTTGTCATAGTACAGTTTCAGTGGTCTTTCAATTCCTTCCATAATACGCAGCCATGTGACAAAATACTTAGCCATAAACCATGATTTGATGCCTCAGAACATGCTATGAATTCAGCTGCCATGGTAGAAGATGCTACATGAGTTTGTTTAGAACTCTTCAGGATATAGCTCCTCCAGCTAACAAATAACATAGCCTGAAGTCGATCTTCTACTATTTTGGCATCCCATAAAATCAGAATCAGAATACCAATGATCTCAAACTTATTTGACCACTGATATACGAGCATGCAATCTTTTGTTTTCTTTAAGTATCTCATAACCCTTTTGGCTGCTTTCCAATGATCTAATCCCGCGTTACTAAGATATTTGCCTAAAACTCCAACAATATACGCAATATCAGAACGCATACATACTTGAGCATATATCAAACTCCCAATAACCGAAGCAAAGGGAATTGATTTCATTTCTTCAATTTGAAGATTTCATTTTGGGCAGTGATTGAGACTAAATTTGTCTCCTTTAGGACAAGGGTATCTAAAGGTTTACTATCAAACATTCCATACTTTTTAAGCACTGTATCAATATAGTTTTCTTTGAGATAACCAAGGATACCTCGGAACGATCTCGATGTATTTGGATTCCTATTACAAAAGAAGCTTCGCCAAGATCTTTCATCTCAAAATTCTTTGATAAAAATCTTGGTTTCATACAATATGCTTAATCATTTGGGCAGTAGTATGTCGTCAACATACAAATCAAAAAAATATGTTTACTCCCAAAATTTCTAATACACACATTCATCAATGACATTTACCTCGAAACCAAATGAGATAATTTTGATGAAATTTTTTGATACCATTGACGAGAAGCTTATGAGCCCATAAATGGATTTTCTTAATTTACATACCATAGCTTTGAGTCTTCCGACACAAAGTTTTCTGGTTGCACCATATAGATTTTTCTTCAATGTCTCCATGAGAAATGTTGTCTTGACATCCATTTGGTGAAGCTCCATATCAAAATGTGCAACGAATGCCATGATTGTCCTAAAAGAGTCCTCGTGAAACTAGAGAAAAGGTCTCTTTAAAGTCAATCCCTTCCTTCTGAAAATAACCTTTTGCTACAAGACGAGCTTTTATATTGTCAACATTACCCTTTAAATCCCGTTTGGTTTTAAAAATCCATTTACAACCAATAGGTTTCTTTCCTTATGGTAACGTGAAAAGTTCCCAAACTTTATTGTCTTGCATAGATTTATATTATATTCTTCGTTCATTGCACAAATCCACTTTTCAGAATTAGTATCCTTCATAGCATGTTGGAAGCTGATAGGGTCATCTTCCATTATACTACCACTATCCTCATTTTCTTGAAGAAAAACTATATAATCATTTGATATAGCAGTTCTCTTTCTCTAGTGGATCGTCTTAAAAGCACTTGATCTTGAGGTTGTTGAGTTTGTTCTTCATGAGTTTGTTCAACAATTTCTTGTTGCTCTTGATTTTGAACTTGATCATTAATAGAATAAATCCATATCAATGTCAAAATCATTTGGGATATGAATCAAGTCTTCCTCAATAGAATTGTTGAATCCAAATTATCTTCAAAGACAAAGTTATTTCTCCCATCAAACTCAATATCTCAAAAAATATTGCAGTTCCCGTCTTAAAAATTGTTTTTAACTTGGTATCATAAAATTTATATTCCCTTGATCGTTTAGAGTACCCAATAAAATAACTACTAACTATTTTGGGATCAAATTTTCTTTCATTCAGCCTATAAGGCCTTGCTTTAGCTCCCCAAACATGAAAATGCATTAAACTACGTTTACAACTAGTCCAAAGATCATAAGGTGTTTTAGCAGTTGTTTTAGTTGGTACTCTATTTAAAATTTAGGCTGCAGTCTTTAGTGCCTCTCCCCATAGGGATTCTGGAAAAGTCGAATAACTAATCATACTCTTTACCATGTCCTTAAGAGTGCGATTACGTCTTTTAGCCACACCATTCATTCTCGGTGAACCAGGCATGGTTTATTGTGGGACAATCCCACACTCCTCTAGGTATCTGGCAAAAGGTCCTAGACGTTGTTCACCTGAACCGTCATATCTACCGTAATATTCACCACCACGGTCAGATTTGACTTTCTTTTATTGAGTTGGTTTTCAACTTCAACTTTAAATGATTTGAACACATCCAATACTTGTGATTTTTCATGAATTAGAAATATGTATGCATATCTTGAGTAGTCATCTATAAATGATACAAAGTATTGTTGACCATTCCAAGAAGATGTAGGAAATGGCCCACAAATGTCCGTATGTATCAACTCTAAGATGTCAATTGCCATTATTGCACATAATTTCTTTCTTTTAGTTTGTTTTCCTTTAATACATTCAATACATACATTAAAGTCTGAAAAATCAATTTTATCCAAAATTCCTTCGGAAACAAGTCTTTCACCTCTATTTCTAGATATGTCCTAATCGTTTGTGCCATAAGGAACTTGAATTTTCATTATTATTTTTGCTTAGTACCATGTGATTCCACATTCAAGGTTTCATTATAAGAAGCAATTGTTTCAAGCAAATAAAGATTATCATAAGCTATAAGTGAACCCATTCCAACAACTTTAGAATTAATAGGTAAAGTTAAATTTCTATTTCTATTTCCAAATGAACAATGAAATCCCAATTTATCCATAAAAAAAACAAAATAAATTACGTTTAAATGACAATACAAAAAAAGTATCCATTAAATTCAAATAGTAACCAGTACTTAATAACAATCTAAAATGCGTTATTGCTACCACTTCTACCAATTTCCCATCTCCTACATAAATGCATCTTTTAGCGTCAATTGGTCTTCGGTAATTCAGGCAACCCTGCAATGAAACACGTATATTAGCAGTAGCACCAGAGTTTAACCACTAAGTATTTCTTGGTACTGAAGCTAAATTAACTTTAGAACAAACTAAATTATGAAATGTACCTTTCTTAGCACGCCAAATACGGTACTTAGGACAATCTTTCTTTTGATGTCCTCCTTCTTACAAAAGAAACAACTCTTATCAATTTTAACTTGAGATTGAGATTGAGTTCGTTTCTTTTGTGCTGGAAATTTATCATTAGCAGCCTCATTTTTCCTCTTTATACCCCTTTCTTTAGAGGTGCTTGCCAAATGAGCACTTTCAGTCTTGTTTTGCTTCAATCTCTCTTCCTCTTGTACACAAAATGAAATGAGCTCATTAAGAGACCATTTCTCCCTTTGACAGTTATAACTGACCTGAAATTGACTGAATTGAACAGAAAGAGATATAAGCACCAAGTGCACGAGTAAGTCTTTAGACATCTCAAGTTTGAGTGCTTTCAACTTAGAAGCAACATTAGACATCTCCATGATGTACTCCCTTATGTTTTCCTTACCTTTAAACTTCATTGAAATTAGTCTCTTTAAAAGAGTGCTAGTTTATACTTTTATCACTATTATCAAAGTATTTTTCGATTTTGGCAAGGAAATCTTTGGCATTGGTTATCTCATCAGATACCGCACCCCTAAAAGCCTCAGGTATGCCACGCTTTATGATCATAAGACTCAAACGATTAGAACGTTTCCACTTCTCATATATTCTCTTATCATGAGAGTTACTATCATCCGTAGTAGGAGTGGGCTCATCCATTCTAAACAAAAAGTCGATATCCATGCATCCGAGAACAATAAGAATGCTCTCTTTCCAATCCTTAAAATTACTTCCATTAAGGATCGAATTGAATTAGCATTAGAATATAGTAGCAACAACTGTACTCATAAATAAATAAAAAATAAAATAATAAATTACATTAATAACATTCTCATGACTATAATATTAAGTAACAATTAAATTCAAATTATGATTTATCCCATCTCAAAATACTTAACACAACATTAATATCAAGTTTTTAGACAGTAATATTAACTACTAATAGTATTTTGTTGTAATGATCAAACATTAATAATAAGACATGTCAAATAATTAATCTATCTTTGGATAGATTAATTATTCACATAAATATGAGTTTATAATTATTACATGTTTATCATCACAAGTATTTATGTAATTCGGTTAATTAATTATCAATCTTTGGATCAAATAATATAATCATACGAATTACACATACTAACATTCAAAAATTTATTGAATCAATTCCAACAAAATTGTCACTTTGGTGATTATTTGTATCAATAAATACAATTCAATTAACGAAATATAATATCATTAATTTTGAATTTAAATGTCATATTATTGAATATAACCCAAATCAATAATATATTATTTTCTGAATAAACATATTATGATAAATGTAGTTTAATTTAATTTTATTGTGAATAAATAAATTATACCTATAAATTATATATATATATATATTATATTCCTCAATTCTCTCTTAATATATAATATATTATATCAATCATAATCTAAATAGACTAAAGAATCTTAATATCCCTAAATTTTATCAATAAACAATTCCTCTGTTTAACCTTAAATCTTTATATTTTACATAAATTTATTTGAAATTATCACAAATTAATATATATATATATAATCCTAATAACATGCTTTTATTATCAATTACATGTATATAGCATATAAATTTCATGCATATTAAATTTATGCATATAATTTCATATTAATTTCAGCATATAAATCTGCATATATCTATATAATTTTCTCCACATAATTAAATCTGAATTTATATCTACACCGATATAATTTATCATATAATTAAATCTGTATATTATATCTACATCGATATAATTTCTCACATAATTAAATATCTATATTCTCTCACATAATTAAATTAGGATGGCTCTGATACCAATTGTTAGATTATCTGAATTAAATCCTAATAATATATGAGAAAATAATACTACGATTAGATAAGTGCGTGTACTCATCATCTCTTTCCTTATATTTGAAAGATTCTTTAGTTTTCTCTTCCTTTAGAAGTGGAATGGATCTTCCAATTGATGAGTCGTCAAATTTGTTTTCTCTCTCTCTGTTGATGGGGACGCAAAGAGGAAAATGAATCGTACATCAATTGGGGACATACCATTACAATAATGTTATTTTGGTTTGAACATTTCTAATTTAGCCCCTTCATAAAATTAGAAAGTTCACTTAGGTATCATCACTTTATATTCATGAAAATTACACCCATAAGCCTATAAAATTGATTTCATATTAGATCACATTATTTTGGCTTAATCAAAAGATGACATTTGCACAATTATTTATTATAATAGTGACCCATAAATTTCAACACCTCTATCACACATTTCCAAGGAGCGCATGAATGACTCTTATCGCTTAGTAACATAGTTTAATTCGTTAAAAAAACGAAAAGCCCATCAAAACTTCAAATGACAAATTTACACTTCTCACTTACTATATATTGGGCATTCGGTTCTAAAATGCCTAAAAACCTACCTGCTATATAAACTCTATATAACTGCAAGAGAGGGAGAGCTGATAACGCCTGAAGAAACTTCACCAGAGCTGAAAGGAAATCATCTTTGGAGTTCATGTCGCCGTTTATAGCTTCTTCAATTGTTATTACAACTCTTACACTACACTTTGGTAATTCATATAGGTTTGTAAGGATTCTAACCCAAATTATACTCAATTCATCAATTGATATAATTTTCAGTTACTTAATAGATGATATTGTTTGATTCATAGTCACTAGTAGAAGAAGAGGTATCAGTAAGGGCGAAAACTGTTACTGAAAGCATCAAAAGTCGTTACTGATAACTATCTGTAACGACAATAAAACCGTTACCATTCGTTATAGACACGCTCGTCATAGAAAACTTCTCAGGCAGTAACGGCTTTCGAAAGCCGTTACTGATAGTCATTGGACAACAGTAACGATACTAGCCGAGGTAAAACCGTTACTGAATACATTGGATATCAGTAACGGTTTTTGAAAACCGTTACCGATAGTCATTGGACAACAGTAACGGTACTAGCCGAGTTAAAATCGTTATTGTTGTTCAATGACTATCAGTAACGGCTTTCGAAAGCCGTTATTGATGCCTGAGAAGTTTCAGTCACGGTCTTTATTTTGTTAAACCGTTACATAGAAAATTATAGTAACTGTTTTTAAATGCTTAAAA